>NC_037280.1:790000-947102 GCF_000002765.6 Plasmodium falciparum 3D7 | reverse complement strand
TGAACCCTGACACCTAAACCCTGAACCCTAAACCCTGAACCCTAAACCCTAAACCCTGAACCCTAAACCCTGAACCCTAAACCCTAAACCCTAAACCCTGAACCCTAAACCCTAAACCCTAAACCCTAAACCCTAAACCCTGAACCCTAAACCCTAAACCCTGAACCCTAAACCCTAAACCCTGAACCCTAAACCCTGAACCCTAAACCCTGAACCCTGAACCCTAAACCCTGAACCCTAAACCCTGAACCCTAAACCCTGAACCCTAAACCCTAAACCCTAAACCCTGAACCCTAAACCCTAAACCCTAAACCCTAAACCCTAAACCCTAAACCCTGAACCCTAAACCCTAAACCCTAAACCCTAAACCCTGAACCCTGAACCCTAAACCCTGAACCCTAAACCCTAAACCCTAAACCCTAAACCCTAAACCCTAAACCCTAAACCCTAAACCCTGAACCCTAAACCTAAAACCCTGAACCCTAAACCTAACCCTGAACCCTAAACCCTAAACCCTGAACCCTAAACCCTGAACCCTAAACCCTGAACCCTAAACCTCTTACTTTCTTCTTCTTATCTTCTTACTCTTAATTCCTTACTCTTACTTACTTACTCTTACTTACTTACTCTTATCTTCTTACTTTTCATTTCTTACTTTTCATTCCTTACTTTTCATTCCTTACTCTTACTTACTTACTCTTACTTACTTACTCTTATCTTCTTACTTTTCATTCCTTACTCTTACTTACTTACTCTTACTTACTTACTCTTATCTTCTTACTTTTCATTCCTTACTTTTCATTCCTTACTTTTCATTTCTTAGTCTTAATTCCTTACTCTTACTTACTTACTCTTACTTACTTACTCTTATCTTCTTACTTTTCATTGCTTACTCTTACTTACTTACTCTTACTTTCTTCTTCTTATGTTCTTACTTTTCATTTGTTCTTCTTATCTTCTTACTTTTCATTCCTTACTCTTACTTACTCACTGTTATATTCTTACTTTTCATTTCTTAATCATATATTCTTACTCATATACTTCTAGACTTAACTTTTTATTCTTACTTACTTAGTCTTATATTCTTTTTATCATGTTCAAGGTCTTACTTCTTAAATACTAGGTCCTTAATCTCATAATTCTAGTCTTAATTTCTTACTTCTAGGTCCTTATTCCTACTTTCTTCATCTTACATCCTCATTCTCAAGTCTTTAATCTTAGGTTCTTACTCTTACTTACTTACTCTTATCTTCTTACTTCTCATTTCTTACTCTTACATACCTCCTCTTCATTCTTCAATCATCATTTCTCATTCATCACTTGTTGATCTTACTTCTTTCTTCTTAATGTCATACTTTTATCCCCTATTATCATCTACTTAGTCTTCAATTTCTCTTCTAAGTTCTTCACCTATCACTTTTCATCCTCATTTATACCTACTTAACTTACTTTCATCTACTTACTTCTACTACTTCTTCACCAAATCCGGACTTAGCTTCATATTTCTTTCCTTTACTCTTACTTTACTTACATGTTATTCTTATTCTTCCTTCACTTAACCTACTTCTTACTTACTACTACCTCACTTACCTCTTATTTGACTTACATCTAGGTCCTTATCCTACTTTACTTCTCTTATCTTACTTCTTTATTCTCAAAATCCGGACTTAGCTTAACTTTTCTCTCTTTATTCTTACCTTACTTAGCTCTTACATACTTAGCATCTACTTCTTTACTTACTTTCTTCTTACTTAGGTGGTAATAAAGTACTCGGTTGGGCACTAAGGTTAGGTTTAGCTGTTCTTTAGTTCTTAAAGGGTAAGAATTTAAGGTTTTTATTGAATTATTGTTACTATTTTAGTTCTATGTTTGCTGCTTAGGACTTATGTTGTTATGTTTTCTATCTATTTTCTTCTTTTATGTTACTAAATTCATTGTAGATTCCGGATTTAGCTCATTAACTATGCTTCTTACTTTTTTTTTTACTCTTTTTAGGTCTTATATTCTATTTAGAGTAGTAATATTACTTAATTAGTACTTATGATTCATCTCATGTAGGTCATAATTACTCATTTCGTGCACCTAGGTGCATAATATCGTCCAATATATCTCATTTAGTACTACTATGATGACTTATATGATCATGTTCTTACTCATTACTTCATCTACTATCCTTATGGTATCTTACTATTACTAATTCTGTCTCTTCAGGTGCACGTATATGCACAATAATGTCAATTGTAACTCATTTTTTACTGCTATCATGACTTATATCATATTTATTGTAATTCTTAGGTCAATTATGGTTTTCATCATACCCTTTTATTACTATTTTTATGTTGTATATAGCACTTACGTGCACAATAATGTCCAATATTAGTCATTCATCACTACTATTCTCACTTAGTTCATGTCTTTCTTACTTGTAACTTCATCTACTATCATTATTGTACCTTACTATTACCAAATCCAGGTCTAATGTTGCACTTACATGCATAATTATGTTCAATATAAGTCATCTACTACTACTATTATCACTTATATCATCATTATTCTACTTCTTAGGTCAATTATGACCTTTATCTTACCTAAATATAACTCTTTTCATGTCCAACATAGCACTTATATGCACAATAACATCCAATTTAAGTCAACTACTACTACTATTCTCACATAAGGTATCATTCTTCTACATTTAACTTCATTTACTAACATAATGGTACCTCACTACTACCAAATTCATGTTCTTAGGTGCACTTACATGCATAATGATGTCAATTTTAAGTCATCTTTTACTACTATCATCACTTATATCATCATTCTCTTACTTCATGAGTGAACTATAACCTGAATCGTACCTAAATATAACTCTTTTCTTGTCCAACATAGCACTTATATGCACAATAATGTCCAACATGAGTAATTTACTACTACTTTGTTGACTTAGTTCATCATTATCTCACTTATGATGTCATCTACTAACATCATCTTACCTAACAAGTACTAATTCCATACCCAATTACTACTTATTATTGTCATATGTTGCACTTACATGCATAATTACGTCCAACATATGTCATTTACCACTACTATCTTTACTTATATCATCATTATTGTACTTCTTAGTTCAATTATTGTACTGATCTTACCCAACTATTACTAATTTTATGTCCTACGTTGCACTTAGATGCACAAACATGTCCAATATAACTCATTTACTACTACTATCCTCACTTATGTCATCATTATTGTACTTCTTAGTTCAATTACTATCATCATGTTACCCAACTACTACCAATTTTATGTCCTACCTTGCACTTAGATGCACAATAATCACCAACATAACTCATTTACTACTACTATCCTCACTTATGTCATCATTATTGTACTTCTTGGGTCAACTATTACCTTCATCTTACCTAATTACTACCAAATCTATGTCCAATGTTGCACTTACATGCACAATAATCACCAACATAACTCATTTACTACTACTAACCTCACTTATATCATCATTATTCTACTTCATGGGTCAACTATTACCTTCATCTTACCCAATTACTACTAAATCTATGTCCAATGTTACACCTAGATGCACAATCATGTCCAACATAACTCATTTACTACTACTATTATGACTTTACTCATCACTATGGTACCTCTAACATCATCTACTAACTTCACTTTACTTAACTACTACTCACTTCGCTTCCATTTTGTACTACTATTTGTCATTTTATGCACCATCATGCACAATAATGTCCAATTAATGTTAACTATTACTGCTTTTACCTTACTACAACATCATTTACTACTATAAAATGTCCATATATCTACGACTCCGGGCTTAGCTTTACTATAACATGATGTTTCTTACTACTACAATGCCCATATATCTACGACTCCGGGTTTAGCTTTACTATAACTTGCTGTTTCTTACTACTACACACACTTCTAATAGTACTACTCCCTCTATTTAATTACCAATTCCGGGTTTAGCTTCAACATATTACATTGTTTTCGCACCTTGTGTTCCACCTCACTAGTGGTGTTGCACTAAGGTTCAAGGTTCTCGGGCTGTTTCTTTAGCTTAGGGGGGGGGTAAATATAGTGGTATGTCGTTGTATATGTGTGTGTGTGATGGGGTTTTACCACTAGTTTTGTAGTTGTTGGATGTGTTTTTAGTTGTGTTCATGTTGTTAGTTGGGTTAGTTGTACCCATTTGTGGTCATGGTTCACCAATTTTTGAAAAATTTTTTTTTTTTTTTTTCGGACTTCTAACTATCACATTCATGTCTCCTTGATGTGTTTTTAATGAGGAAATGGTTTTTTTTAATTTTTATGAAAATTTTTCAAAATCGAAATTTTGACCTACCTGCACCCTCATGCATGGATGATGTTGTAGATGATGTCGTTTTTTTTATACTATGTTGTGTGCATGATATATATGTGATGTGTTGACGTTGTGGATGTGTTCTTTATCTACATTATGATTTACATTTATGCTTTTGTGTGCATTATGTGTTCTTTTATATGCATGAAGGTGCATTTTTTTACTTACATCGCCATTTTTACTATAATATGACTTCATTGAGTAAATTTACTTCTGTTTTTATTCTCTTCTTGGTTGGACTAAATGGTTCCAAATCTCAAAGAAACTGAGGAAGATGTGTGCAAAGTGCAGCATTAAATTCTTTTCTTACAATTTATGTCATGCACCTTCTTGCAATTAACAATGATGAACTTACTAACTGCCAATAATTACTACTTCCTAACAACATCTTCCTCTTTTTCATGAACTCATAATTATCATGTCCAAAATTACTACTTTATATACTATTTCATGTCTCCTTTGCACACATTTTTACTAAAACAACCTCATTTTTTTCTCATCTATCGTCACTTACGAACTAAGGAAAACGTCCAACCTCAATTACGAAACATGGACTTTCATGCTAACAACTCCAAATAGCTCTATCTCATTTTTTATTTTTCATCAAAATTTCCATTCCCTAATTACCCCCAAATCATCATCATTTTTACCTAATCATACCATTATGGTGCATGGTAGTGCATTTTGTACTTACTTTGACACTACTATTACTAACATATTAACTCATACAACACGTATTCATCCTCTGTTTATTCATTGTTATGACATTGTTTTCATTTTGGACTAAATTTTCCCTTGCACTTTCCTTGCACAATTGACATGCACTTGCTCGCATCTAATTACTATAACTTTGCACACACATTTTTAACATCAAAATATGAATTCTGGGTCACTTACTATATGGTCCAATAGTCCATTTTTCTTCCAACATTACTACTTTCACGTACTAAAAAATGACCCATTTTTGAAATTTTTCATAGGGGGGGGTATTGCTCTTTGGGCCAATTTTTCCTCAAAATTTTGGTCCATTTTTTCAACTAATTGTGACAAGTACTTCATTCAAAAGCTAATACTGCTGCATTTAAGTGCTTGATATTCCTATAATTACGATTTTTTTGTCATCCCAATTTTGGCCTTCATTTTCGACCAAAACACGTCTTTACTATTTGCACACAAAATTGTATAGACAACATCCGAACATGTCATTACAAAATTTGGGCTCTATATTTTGTCCTACAACTAATTATTAACATGCATGCTTAATATTTCTTTGTCAAAAAAGTACTTCTTTTATAGGGGGAAATTGAACGTGAAATTCGGGATTTTCGGTCATTTTCTACATCATTATGAAAATATTGTACGCACTTCATTACTATTCCATCACATAGTCCATGACTTACTATACATACTACATGGTACTATATGTGTCCAACTATGTCTATATTTTGTGTGCAACCCATTTTTCATTCATAGTCCATTTTCCCCTAGCACTTTCCTTGCACAATTGACATGCACTTCAAAGCATTCAATTACTATAATTTTGCACACACATTTTTGACATCAAAATATGAATTTTGGGTTACTTACTATATGGTCAAATAGTCCATTTTTCTTCCAACTTTACCATTTTCACGTACTAAAAAATGACCCATTTTCCACAATTTTCATAGGGGGGGGTATTGCTCTTTCGGCCAATTTTCCATCAAAAATTTGGTCCATTTTTTCACTTAATTGCCACAAGTACTTCAATCAAAAGCTAATACTGCTGCATTTAAGTGCTTGATATTCCTATAATTACGATTTTTTGGTCACCCAAATTTTGGCCTTCATTTTCGACCAAAAGACGTCTTTACTATTCTCACACAAAATTACTTACAACACATTCGAACATGTCATTACAAAATTATGCTTCTATATTTTGTCTTACAACTCATTAATAACATGCACGCTTAATATTTCTTGGTCAAAATGGTACTTCTTTTAAAGGGGAAAAAAAATTGGAAATTCGGGTTTTAGACCCATTTTCTACAACATCAACAAAATATGGTACACCTATTTCAAGTGTTCCATCACATAGTCCATGATCAACTATACATACAAAATGGTACTATATGTGTGCAAGTACGTTTATATTTTGTGTGCAACCTCTTTTTCATTCATAGTCCATTTTCCCCTAGCACTTTCGTTGCACAATTCACATGCACTTGAAGGCATTTCATTACTATACTTTTGCACACACAATTTTAACATCAAAATATGAATTTTGGGTCACCAACTATGTGGAAAAATGGTGTAGTGTTACCCACTTACCCCACATTTGTCGTACTAAAAAATCTCCCATTTTCCACAATTTTCATAGGGGGGGGTATATCGATTTTGGTCGATTTTTGTCAAAATGTTTGGTCCATTTTTTGGACACCACGTACAAAGTACCCCATTTTACTCGCAATAACGCTGCATTTTGGTGCCGGGGGTTTCTACGCTTATGTTTTGAAAATTTCAATTTTTTGGCCGTTTTTGGGCAGGGAAAACATGGGGCAATTGTTCCTTTACATATACATTTATCACTGTTGTGGTAATAGATATATATAGTTTATGGTCCAGAATTTGTGTTTCCACTATTTGCGGTCCCTTGGGACCGTTCTATTAGTCAAAAAACGACATCCAATTTATAGGGGAAACGAAACCGGAAATTCGGGTTTTAGACCCAAATTATACAATATAACTGCCACTAGGTACGCCAAAATGGATGTGTCTATCATATAGTCCGTGATGAACTATACATACTACGTGGTACCATATGGTGTCTACATCACACACGTGGTGTTTAATCACCATTTTTTCATTATACCGAATTTTCCCCTAGCACTTTGGGTGCACAATTGACATGCACTTCAAAGCATTTGATGATTATGATGTTGCACACACGAATTTAACATCTCAATCAAAATTGTGGGTCACTAACTATGTGGTAATGTACCCTACTATACCCCACATACCCCACATTTCACGTAGTAAAAAATCACCACTTTTCCACATTTCCAATAGGGGGGGGTATATCACTTTTTGGACATTTTTTTCAATTTTTTTTGAACAAAAATAAAAATTCCCGTAGCGACTAGTTCATTCGACTCAGAATACCGCTGCATCGCGGTGCAGGGGGTTCCCGCCACTGTTTTTGAAAATTTTGTTTTTTGGGCCCTTTTTGAGAAGGTGCTTAAACCCCTCGCCTGGTGTTTTTACCATATATTTTTTCCCCTTTTTTACTTTTCCTAATAGTTTTAAGTGGTTTTCCAACCTTGTGGATATCGTTAATTTTGGGGCCCGAAATTTACATGTGTCCAAATATTCGTGGTGGTTATACACAGTGGTCGACCGCATATAGTGGGGTTACATGATTCCACTAGGCCAAAAATTTAGTGGTGTAATAATATAGTACATTTTTATGTACCAAACAAAAACTATAGGTAAAAATGTGTGCAACTAATATGGTGTTGTGCCAGTGGTGCAAACACATACCGTTTTATATACCCCATATTTTGGGTATAAATGTACCCCACTAGGCCAAAAATTGGTACATAAAATATAGTCGTGCAACAATATTGCACATTTTTATAGTTCAAACAAAAACTATAGGCAATTTTGTGTGAAACTAAAGTACCATTCTGCGAGTGATGCAAACACGTACGGTTTTATGTACCCATGTTTTGGTCCCCTTTGTACCCAAAAATTAGTACCCAAAATTGCATGCACATTAGAGGTAGTAAATGTGGGTGCACACATAGTACTAATATTTGTCCGTATAGTAATTACCTGTAACTTTGTATGTGACATCTAATATGTGATATGTTGGGTCATTTTATGTCGAAAAAACGACATCATTTCTACCATTTGTAGATATTTACTACTATCATAACTATTTATGTTAATGTCATATGTGCGATGTTAGTACTTTATTCTTTATTGTTTGTAGTGCACTTTGTGTGTGTGTTATCATAAATTTTGCATGCTCTGTTTTTAATCGTCTTTTTTATCTTGTAACATTTGCATGTCCCCTTTTACACTATAAACTGTTTCTTTTTGCATGCAAATTTACCTTTATTGCACACATTCACGCACCATTACGCAGATTACATCATTACTTTTGCACACAAGTTGCATACATGTCCTATGATGTCGGGTTACGTCTGACCGTTTATCTTTATACACACACAAATGTTTCTTCAAACAATATTTATGTGTTTGTACATTTATTTTATCGATGTTGTGTTAACTTATGTGTACCATTATGTGTGCATGTCATGTATGTTTCTTCCAATATTGGTAGAACCTCTTTGTGCGATGTTGTTTTAGATGTGCGTTCCATTATTACTACTAACTTACTACTACATTACTATTACTTTACTACTACTATCTTAGTGGTATATTACTTCTACCATAGTACAACTTCATTACTACTAACTTACTGTTAGATTACTACTACCTTAGTACTACTTTATTAGTACTAAATTACTACTACTTCTACTACTTAACTACTATCATAACTATTCGTGTTAATGTGGTAGGTGCGATGTTAGTACTTCATTCTTTATTGTTTGTAGTGCACTTTGTGTGTGTGTTATCATAAATTTTGCATGCTCTGTTTTTAATCGTCTTTTTTATCATGTAACATTTGCATGTCCTCTTCTATACTATAAAATCGTTGTTATTGCATGCAAATTTACCTTTATTGCACACATTTATGCACCTATATGCAGGTTACATCATCATAGATGCACACACTTACTACTAACTTACTTCTATTAACTTACTGCTACATTACTACTACGACATCACTACTACTTCTACAACGACATCATTACTACTTCTACAATACTTCGTTAGTACTTCTACTACTACTACATTACTACAACATCAATACTAATTCTACAATGACATTACTACTACATTACTACTACCTTAGTAGTACTTCATTAATACTAACTTAGTACTACATTACTACTACCTTAGTACTATTTCATTACTACTAACTTACTACTACTAACTTACTACTACTACATTACTACTAACTTATTACTATCTGACTACTAACTCACTACGACATCAGTATTACTACCTTACTACTACATTACTACTACCTTAGTAGTACTTCATTAATACTAACTTACTACTACTAACTTACTACTAACTTACTACTACGTTACTTCTACTTCATTACTAACTTACTACTATCTGACTACTAACTTACTACTACTAACTTACTACATCTTACTACTACTAACTTACTACTAACTTACTACTACGACATTACTACTTCATTACTATTAACTTAGTACTTCATTACTACTACTACGAAATCATTACTTCTTCTACTATTACTTCATTACTACTAGTACTACAACTACTACTACGACATCAGTATTACTACCTTAATACTACATTACTACTACTAACTTAGTATTATTAACTTACTACTTCTACAACGACATGAGTTCTTCTTCATTAGTACTAACTTACTACTACATGACTATTACTTCACTACTACTAACTTACTACTACGTTACTTCTACTTCATTACTAACTTACTACTCATTTACTGATACATTACTTCGACTTCATTACTAACTTACTGATACATTACTACAACATCAGTACTACTTCTACAACGATATTACTACTTCATTACTACTTGTAGAACCACATCATTACTACTTGTACAACTACTTCGTTAGTACTATATGACTACTGCTTCATTAATACTAACTTACTACAATTACGACATCAATACTAGTTCTATGACAACATCATTACTACTTTTACAACGACATCAGTACTACTTCTACAACAACATAAGTACTACTTTTACAAGGACGTCATTACTACTTCTACAACGATATCATTACTACTAACTTACTATTATCTTAGTACTACTAACTTAATACGACATCATCACTACTAACATCATGACTGACATAACTAGTAACATGAGTACTAACAGCATCACTAACATCATTACTATCATCATTACTTACACATTGACTGACATCATAACTAACATAACTACTAACATCATGACTAAGAACATGACTACTAACATCATCACAACTAACATCCTAACTAACATGGTGACTAAGAACATGACTACTAACTTGAATACTAACTTGACTACTAACATTACTACTTACATGACTACTAACGTCATCACTAACATAGTAACTAACAACATCACTAACATGACTACTAACAACATCAGTAAGAACATGACTAACATAGTAACTAACAACATCACTAACATGACTACTAACATCATCATTAACAACATCACTAACATGACTACTAACTTGACTACTAACAACATCACTAACATAACTACTAACATGACTACTAACAACATCACTAACATGACTACTAACTTGACTACTAACATGACTACTAACATCATCAGTAACAACATCACTTACATGATTACTTACATGACTACCAACATCATTACTAACATGACTACTAACTTGAATACTATCATGATCACTAACATGACTACTATCATGATCACTAACATGACTACTAACATCATCACTAACATAAGTACTGACATGACTACTAACTTGATTACTAACATTACTACTTACATGAATACTAACATGACTACTAACAACATCACTTATATGATTACTTACATGACTACTAACATCATCATTAACATCACTACTAACTTGACTACTAACAACATCACTAACATGACTACTAACATAATTACTAACATAGTAACTAACAACATCACTCACATGACTACTAACATTACTACTTACATGAATACTAACATCATCATAACTAACATCATTACTAACATGATTACTTACATGACTACTAACATTACTACTTACATGACTACTTACATGACTACTAACATTACTACTTACATGACTACTAACATGACTACTAACATCATAACTAACATAGTAACTAACAACATCACTCACATGAATACTAACATCATAACCAACATAGTAACTAACAACATCACTAACATGACTACTAACTTGACTACTAACTTGACTACTAACAACATCACTTACATGATTACTTACATGATTACTTACATGACTACTTACATGAATACTAACTTGATTACTAACATGATCACTTACATGATTACTTACATGATTACTTACATGACTACTTACATGAATACTAACTTGATTACTAACATGATCACTTACATGATTACTTACATGACTACTAACATGACTACTAACATCATTACTAACATGACTACTAACAACATGACGTACATGACTACTTACATGACCACTAACATCAGTACTAACATTACTACCAACATTACTACTAACTTGACTACTAACTTGACTACTAACATAGTGACTAACAACATCATTTACATGATTACTAACATGACTACTAACTTGACTACTAACATAGTGACTAACAACATCATTTACATGATTACTAACATGACTACTAACGTCATAACTTAGATGTTGACTGACATGATGACTGACATAACTACTAACATCATCACAACTAACATCATTACTAACATGATTACTAACATGACTACTAACGTCATAACTTAGATGTTGACTGACATGATGACTGACATAACTACTAACATCATCACAACTAACATCATTACTAACATGATTACTTACATGACTACTAACATTACTACTTACATGACTACTTACATGACTACTAACATCATTACTAACATGACTACTAACAACATCACTAACATGATTACTTACATGACTACTAACATCATCACAACTAACATCATTACTAACATGACTACTAACTTGAATACTAACATCACAACTAACATAGTAACTAACAACATCACTTACATGACTACTAACATTACTACTTACATGAATACTTACATGACTACTAACATTACTACTTACATGACTACAAACATCATTACTAACATCACTAGTAACTTAGGTCTTAATTGTACTAACGCCGTCTCATCATTACTAAGGTCTTTAGTTAACTAATGTGGATCTTAACACACTAGGGTCTTAACTTAACTAATACATGTCTTACGTTTACTAACCTAGGTCCTAACATAACTAACATAAGTCTTAACGTAAGACATATAGGTCCTAACTACACTAACTTAGGTCTTAATTTCAACTAACTTAGGTCTTAACTTGACTAACATAGGTCTTACTTTCACTAAGTGAGGTCCTCCTTTTACTAACATAGGTCTTACATTCACTAATTGAGGTCTTAACTTGACTAACATAGGTCTTAACATAACTAACTAAGGTCAGACTTCAACTTATATAGGTCTTAACTTTACTAAGTGTGGTTCTACGATTACTAACATAGGTGTTAAGTTAACTAACTAAGGTCACACTTCGACTTATATAGGTCTTAACTTTACTAAGTGTGGTTCTACGATTAGTAACTTAGGTCATACTTCGACTAACTAAGGTCTTACATTCACTGATATAGGTCTTATGATTACTAACTTAGGTCTTATTGTTACTAACTTAGGTCTTAACCTAACTAATATAGGTCATAAAATTACTAAGCTAAGTCATTAAGGTACTAACTTAGGTCTTACATTCACTGATATAGGTCTTAACGTGACTAACATAGGTCTTAGGTTGACTAACTTAGGTCTTGCCTTTACTAACTTAGGTCTTACTTTCACTAACATAGGTCTTACTTTCATTCATATAGGTCTTATGGTAACTAACTAAGGTCTTTCCTTCACTGATATAGGTCTTACTTTCACTAACGTAGGCCTGAAGTTAACTAACTTAGGTTTTAACATAACTAACTAAGGTCTTAACTTAACTAATATAGGTCATAAAATTACTAAGCTATGTCATTAAGGTACTAACTTAGGTCTTACTTTCACTAATATAGGTCTTAAGTCATCTAACGTAGGTCTTAATTTCAACTAACTTAGGTCTTAACTTGACTAACATAGGTCTTACTTTCACTAACCTAAGTCTTACTTTTACTAACTTAGATCTTAAATTAAGTAATAAAGGTAATACTTCAACTAACATAGGTGTTAAGTTAACTAACTAAGGTCAGACTTCAACTTATATAGGTCTTAACTTTACTAAGTGTGGTCCTACTATTACTAACTTAGGTCTTAAATTGACTAACTAAGTTCATACTTCGACTTATATAGGTCTTAACTTTACTAAGTGTGGTTCTACGATTACTAACATAGGTCTTATGTTAACTAACTTAGGTCTTACTTTTACTAACTTAGGTCATACGTCTACTAACATAAGTCTAATCTTGACTAACTAAGGTCATACTTCGACTTATATAGGTCTTAACTTTACTAAGTGTGGTTCTACGAATACTAACTTAGGTCTTACATTAACTAACTCAGGTCTTACTTTCATTCATGTAGGTCTTAACTTAACTAACTTAGGTCTTACGTGGACTAATATAGGTCTTACTTTCACTAACGTAGGTCTTAACTTAACTAACTAAGATCATAATTTTACTAACTTAGGTCTTATCTTCAGTAACTTAGGTCTTACTTTTACTAACTTAGGTCTTAACTTGACTAACATAGGTCTTAACTTAACTAATACAGGTCTTACGTTTACTAACATAGGTCTTAACTTAACTAATACAGGTCTTACGTTTACTAACATAGGTCATACTTCGACTAACTAAGGTCTTACCTTCACTGATATAAGTCTTATGATTACTAACTAAGGTCCTAACTTAACTAAGTAAGGTCATACAATTACTAACATAAGTCATTAAGGTACTAACTTAGGTCTTACATTCACTGATATAGGTCTTATTTTCAGTAAAATAGGTCTTACCTTTACTAACTTAGGTCTTAACTCAACTAACTGAGACATTACTTTCACTAATATAGGTCCTATCATAACTAACATAGGACTTATCTTAACTAACTCTGGTCCTACTATTACTAACTTAAGTCTTACTTTGCCTAAGTGAGGTCATAATTTAACTAATATAGGTCTTATGGTTACTAACTAAGGTCTTACTTTCACTAAGTGAGGTCCTTCTGTTACTAACATAGGTCTTACTTTCACTAACTAAGGTCTTACTTTAACTAAAATAGGTCTTACTTTCACTAACTTAGGTCCTTACTATACTAACTTAGGTCCTAACTTAACTAACCTAGGTCCTAACATAACTAACATAAGTCTTAACGTAAGACATATAGGTCCTAACTACACTAACTTAGGTCTTAACTTAACTAAAATTAGACCTTACTTTCACTAATATAGGTCTTAAGTCATCTAACTAAGGTCTTACTTTTACTAACTAAGGTGTTAACATAACTAACTAAGGTCATACTTTTACTAACTTAGGTCTTAACGTGACTAACACAGGTCTTAACCTGACTAACATAGGTCTTAACTTAACTAACTAAGGTCATACAATTACTAACCTAAGTCATTAAGGTACTATCTTTGGTCCTAACGTAACTAATATAGGTCTTAAGTTAACTAACTAAGGTCATAATTTTACTAACTTAGGTCTTATCTTCATTCATATAAGTTTTACTTTTACTGACATAGGTCATACTTCGACTAACTTAGGTTTTACCTTCACTGATATAGGTCTTACTTTCACTAAGTGAGGTCCTTCTTTTACTAACATAGGACTTATCTTAACTAACTCTGGTCTTACTTTCACTAACTTAGGTCTTATCTTCATTCATATAAGTTTTACTTTTACTGACATAGGTCATACTTCGACTAACTAAGGTCTTACGTTCACTAAGTGAGGTCCTTCTGTTACTAACATAGGTCTTAACTTGACTAACATAGGTCTTAACTTGACTAATATAGGTCATAAAATTACTAAGCTAAGTCATTAAGGTACTAACTTAGGTCTTAACTCAACTAACTGAGGTCATACTTCTTCTAACTTAGGTCTTAACTTGACTAACTCAGGTCCTAACATTAGTAATGTAGGTCTTAACTTAACTAACTAAGGTCTTAACTTAACTAACTCAGACCTTACTTTCAATATTATTGGTCTTAATTCATCTAACTTAGGTCTTAATTTCAACTAACTTAGTTCTTAAATTGAGTAACATATGTCTTAACTTTACTAACTAAGGTCATACTTCGACTAACATAGGTCTTAACTTGACTAACATAGGTCTTACGTTTACTAACAGAGGTCCTATCTTAACTAACATATGTCTTACCTTTACTAACTTAGGTCTTAACTTAACTAACTTATGTCTTAACTTAGCTAACATAGGTCTTAACTTCACTAACATAGGTCCTATTTTAACTAACATAGGTCTTACTTTTACTAACTTAGGTCATACTTCGACTAATGTAGATCTTACTTTCACTCATATAGGTCTTAATATTACTCACTTAAGTCATTAAAATACTAACTTAGGTCTTACATTCACTGATATAGGTCTTATGATTACTAACTAAGGTCCTAACTTGACTAACATAGGTCTTACGTTCACTAACATAGGTCTTACGTTGACTAACTAAGGTCATACTTCGACTAACATAGGTCTTAACTTAGCTAACATAGGTCTTAACTTAACTAATATAGGTCTTAACTTAGATAACATAGGTCTTAACTTAGCTAACATAGGTCTTACGTTTACTAACATAGGTCTTAACTTAACTAACTAAGGTCACACTTCAACTTATATAGGTCTTAACTTAACTAACTAAGGTCACACTTCAACTTATATAGGTCTTAACTTTACTAAGTGTGGTTCTACGATTACTAACATAGGTCTTAACTTGACTAACATAGGTCCTAACTTGACTAACATAGGTCTTAACTTAGCTAACATAGGTCTTAACTTGACTAACATATGTCCTAACATTAGTAATGTAGGTCTTACTTTCACTCATATAAGTCTTATGGTAACTAACTAAGGTCTTACCTTTACTGATATATGTCTTACTTTCACTAACTTAGGTCTTAATTTCAACTAACTTAGGTCTTAACTCAACTAACTGAGGTGATATTTCGACTAATGTAGGTCTTACTTTCACTAACTTAAGTCTTACTTTCACTAACCTAAGTCTTACTTTTACTAACATAGGTCTTACTTTTACTAACCTAAGTCTTACTTTCACTAACCTAAGTCTTACTTTAACGAACTAAGGTCTTACCTTTACTGATATAGGTCCTAACTACACTAACTTAGGTCTTAATGTAAGTAATGTAGGTCTGAAGGTAAGTTATGCAGGTCCTAACTACAGGAACATTGGTCTATAGGTAAGTAATATAGGTCCTAACAACAATAACTTAGGTCTTAATGTAACTAACATAAGTCGTAAGGTAACTAATATAGGTCCTAATATTACTAACATAGGTCTTAATATTACTAACATAGGTCTTAGATAAGTAATGTAGGTCTTAGATAAGTAATGTAGGTCTTAGGTAAGTAATGTAGGTCTTACTTTCACTCATATAAGTCTTATGGTAAATCACTAAGGTCTTATGTCAACTAACTAAGGTCCTAACTTAACTAATAAGGTCATAAGGTTAGTAACCTAGGTCATTAAGGTATTAACTTGGGTCTTATCTTCACTGATATAGGTCTTACTTCTACTAACTTAGGTCTTACTTTTACTAACATAGGTCTTAACTTAACTAATACAGGTCTTACGTTTACTAACGTAGGTCTTACGTTGACTAACTAAGGTCACACTTCAACTTATATAGGTCTTACTTTTACTAACTTAGGTCCTAACTTTACTAAGTGTGGTTCTACGATTACTAACATAGGTCATACTTCTTCTAACTTAGGTCTTACTTTTACTAACTTAGGTCTTAAATTGATTAACTAAGGTCATACATGGACTAACATAGGTCTTAAGTTAACTAACTAAGGTCATACTTTTACTAACTTAGATCTTAAATTAAGTAAGAAAGGTCATACTTCAACTAACATACGTGTTAAGTTAACTAACTAAGGTCACACTTCGACTTATATAGGTCTTCACTTAACTAACTTAGGTCTTAACTTAGCTAACATAGGTCTTCACTTGACTAACTAAGGTCCTAACTTGACTAACATAGGTCCTAACTTGACTAACTTAGGTCTTAACTCAACTAACTTAGGTCTTACTTTTACTAACTTAGGTCCTAACTTTACTAAGTGTGGTTCTACGATTACTAACATAGGTCTTACGTTCACTAACATGGGTCATAACTTGACTAACTAAGGTCTTAAATTAAGTAAGAAAGGTCTTACATTCACTGATATAGGTCTTAACTTGACTAACTAAGGTCTTAACTTAACTAACTTAGGTCTTAACTTAACAAATATAGGTCCTAACATTACTAGCTTTCGTCTTAGGCTTACTAACGTAGGTCTTACTTTCACAGATATAGGTCTTAATTTCACTGATATAGGTCTTATGATTACTAACTTAGGTCTTATGGTTACTAACTTAGGTCTTACATTGACTAACTAAGGTCATACTTCGACTAACTAAGGTCTTACGTTCACTAACATAGGTCCTAACTTGACTAACATATGTCCTAACATTAGTAATGTAGGTCTTACCTTTACTAACATAGGTCTTACTTTCATTAATTGAGGTCTTAACTTGACTAACATAGGTCCTAACTTCAATAACTAAGGTCTTAATTTCACTAACACAAGTCTTAACTTAACTAACTAAGGTCTTACCTTCACTGATATAGGTCTTACTTTCACTAACTAAGGTCTTACCTTTACTGATATAGGTCCTAACTTGACTAACATAGGTCTTAACGTAACTAAGTAAGGTCATACTTTTACTAACTTAGGTCTTACATTCTCTAATTGAGGTCTTAACTTAACTAACATAGATCCTAACATTAGTAATGTAGGTCTTACTTTCACTCATATAAGTCTTATGGTAACTAACTAAGGTCTTACCTTCACTGATATAAATCTTACTTTCACTAACTAAGGTCTTACCTTTACTGATATAGGTCCTAACTTGACTAACATAGGTCTTAACGTAACTAAGTAAGGTCATACTTTTACTAACTTAGGTCTTACATTCTCTAATTGAGGTCTTAACTTAACTAACATAGATCCTAACATTAGTAATGTAGGTCTTACTTTCACTCATATAAGTCTTATGGTAACTAACTAAGGTCTTACCTTCACTGATATAAATCTTACTTTCACTAACTTAGGTTCTATCTTAACTAATATAGGTCTTAATATTACTGACTTAAGTAATTAAGGTACTAACTTAGGTCCTAACTGAACTAATATAGGTCTTAACATTACTCACTTAAGTTATTATGGTACTAACTTAAGTACTAACTTAACTAATATAGGTCTTAACGTTACTAACATAAGTCATTAAGGTACTAAGTTTGGTCTTAATTTAACAAATATAGATCTCATGATTACTAACTTAGGTCTTATGGTTACTAACTTAGGTCTTAAGGTAAGTTGTGTAGGTCTTAATATTACTAACACACGTCTTAAGGTAAATAATGTAGGTCTTAGGTAAGTCATATAGGTCTTAAGGTAAGTAATGTAGGTCATAGGTAATCATATAGGTCTTAATGTAAGTAATGTAGGTCTTAAGGTAAGTAATGTAGGTCTTAGGTAAGTAATGTAGGTCTTATGGTAACTAATATAGGTCCTATTATCACTAACGTAGGTCATATGTTTATTAACTTAGGTCTTACTTTCACTGATATAGGTCTTATGATTACTAACTTAGGTCTTACGTTCACTAACATGGGTCATAACTTGACTAACTAAGGTCTTACATTCACTGATATAGGTCATACTTCGACTAACTAAGGTCTTACCTTCACTCATATAGGTCTTACGATTACTAACTTAGGTCCTAACTTAACTAATATAGATCTTAACTTGACTAACATAGGTCTTAACTTAACTAAGTAAGGTCTTAACTTGACTAACTCAGGTCCTAACTTGACTAACATAGGTCCTAAATTGACTAACATAGGTCCTAAATTGACTAACATAGGTCCTAACTTGACTAACATAGGTCCTAACATTACTAACTTAGGTCTTAATGTAACTAACGTAGGTCTTAACTTAACAAATATAGGTCCTAACTACAGTAACGTAGGTCTTAATGTAAGTAATGTAGGTCTTAAGGTAAGTAATGTAGGTCTTAAGGTAACTAATATAGGTCCTATTATCACTAACGTAGGTCTTATGTTAACTAAACTAGGTTCTAACCTTACTAACTAAGGTCATAAAGGTACAAGTATAGGTCTTAATAAAGTAATATAGGTTTTAGGTTAACTAATCTAGGTCCTAATATCATGAAAGTAGGTCCACAGAGACCTAATGTAGGTCCTAATGTAGGTAATATAGGTCTTAAGTTAACTAATAAAGGTCCTAACATAAATAGTATAGGTCTCGATAAACTAACCTAGGTCCTAAGCTTACTAATATAGGTCTTAAGCTTACTAATTTATGTTATACAGGTACTGATATAGGTCTTAATAAACTAACCTAGGTCTTAGGTTAACTAATATAGGTCTTAAGCTTACTAATTTAGGTTATAGAGGTACTAATATAGGTCTTAATAAAGTAATATAGTTCTTACGTTAACTAATATAGGTCTTAAGCTTACTAATTTAGGTTATAGAGGTACTAATATAGGTCTTAATAAAGTAATATAGGTCCTAATATCATGAAAGTAGGTCCAAAGATACCTAATGTAGGTAATATAGGTCTTAGGTTAACTAATATAGGTCCTAATATCATGAAAGTAGATCCAGAGATACCTAATGTAGGTAATATAGGTCTTAAATTAACTAATATAGGTCCTAAGGTAATGAAAGTACGTCCAGAGATACCTAATGTACGTCCTAAGATCATGAAAGTAGGTCCACAGAGACCTAATGTAGGTCCTAATGTAGGTCCTAATGTAGGTAATATAGGTCTTAAGTTAACTAATATAGGTCCTAAGATCATGAAAGTAGATCCAGAGATACTTAATGTAGGTCCTAATGTAGGTAATATAGGTCTTAAGTTAAGTAATCTAGGTCCTAAGATCATGAAAGTAGGTCCAGAGATACCTAATATAGGTCCTAAGATCATGAAAGTAGGTCCAAAGATACCTAATGTAGGTCCTAATGTAGGTAATATAGGTCTTAGGTTAACTAATATAGGTCGTAAGATCATGAAAGTAGGCACCTTATATACCTAATATAGGTCTTAAACTTACTAAGTTAGGTCATATATGTACTAATATAAGTCGTAAGGTCACTAACTTAGGTCCTAAGCTTACTAATTTATGTCCTATAGGTACGAATATAGGTCTTAAAAAATAGTGCACCTATGGTGCACTTTAAAAATAGTATCTGTAAACGAAGTGTTGGATAAACACTGGTTCGTGGTAATACAACACATGTGGTGGTCATACCACACATTTAGTGCACCTATGGTGCACTTTAAAAATAGTATCTGTAAACGAAGTGTTAGATAAACACTGGTTCGTGGTAATACAACACATGTGGTGGTCATACCACACAAGTTGTGGTGCGACCACACATACGTGGTCATACCACACAAGTGGTGGTTCCTCACAAAATAGTAGTGCTTTTACCTAAAACCTAGTGTTCAAAAATAGTGCATATACCATAAACCCAGTGGTCAAAAAAATTGTGTGCATAGAGGTGCGTATTAAAATTGTGTGCATATTGGTGCGACTTATTGTGCATATTGGTGCGACTTATTGTGCATATTGGTGCGACTTATTGTGCATATTGGTGCGACTTATTGTGCATATTGGTGCGACTTATTGTGCATATTGGTGCGACTTATTGTGCATATTGGTGCGACTTATTGTGCATATTGGTGCGACTTATTGTGCATATTGGTGCGACTTATTGTGCATATTGGTGCGACTTATTGTGCATATTGGTGCGACTTATTGTGCATAGTGGTGCGACTTATTGTGCATAGTGGTGCGCTTTAAAAAAATTTTAGGATCTAGGTCTTGTCTCAAAAAAAAAAAAAAAAAAAAAAAAAAAAATTTTTTTTTTCTATGTCTTAAAAGTATATAAAATAATATATATCTTAAAAAAAAGAAAAAAAAAAAAAAAAAAAAAAAAAATTTTTTTTTCTATGTCTTAAAAAGAGAAAAAGGAAATGTACATTTTAAAAAAAGAAAAAAAAAAAAAAAAAAAAAAAATTTTTTTGTCTCAAAAAAAAAATAAATAGTGGATCTAGGTCCGGCTTAAAAAAAAAAATAGTGGATCTAGTCTTAAAAAAAGAGGATCTAGTCTTAAAAAAAGAGGATCTAGTCTTAAAAAAAGAGGATCTAGTCTTAAAATAAAAGGATCTAGTCTTAAAATAAAAGGATCTAGTTTTTAGGGTTTAGGGCTCCCATCTCTCAGGGTTAAGGATATACTTTTTTGGGTTTAAAAATTTGTTCGGTTCCCATATGCCAGGGTTAAGGGTATAACTTTAGGGGTTAGGGTTTATATATGGATTATATCTATAATTGTTGAGTACGTATATATTTTGTTTACATATTTATGTATGTTTTGTATCTCATATGGTTTTATTGTTATATATGTGAAGGATCTATAGCTACTATATAAAGATCTGTATTCTCATAGAACGTAAGGATCTATATATTGTACCTAATTATATATGATAAGGATATATACATCCGCCATGCAAGTATAAATATATATATGTATATGTATGTGGAAGTATATTGTTAAAGAACATATCTGTTCATCAAGGTAATTTCATACATATGTGATATTCGTATTACAGTGTCATAAGGACCATGAAATAATAATTCAAAGTAGAATTAGGAGATAAAGCCTATATTAAAATATGGAAGTAACGAAATCCATAGCAATGTAAGTACGAAAAATATGAAAATCGAAATGGAAGATACCATAAAATCGAAATCGTGCACGGACACATGCAGTAACCGAGAATTATTATATATATATATATATATATATGTATATTTTTGGTTTAAGAATACGTATTCTTTTGTATATATTTATATTAATGGTATCAAGAATACGTATGCTGTTATATATATATATATATGTATTTTGTAGGAATACGTATGCTTATATATATATGTATATATATATTTATATATTTTATATAAAACACTAAATATAAAAATTATTATAATTATTAATTTAATCATTTTTTTTTATCTTCTTGTTACCAAATATATATATTTTTTTTATTTCTATATCGATACGTTCTTGTTCTTGTTCTCGATCTTATATCTACGTTATTTTACAGGATATGTCATATATTATATAATATATTATAAATTATAATATATAAAAAAAATAAGAATATAAAATATTATATTAATAATGTATTATTTTTAATATAATGAAAAATATAAATATATATATATATATATGCATATATATTTTTTTTATGTAGATATATGATAGATAATATAGATAGAGAGAAACGGAAGAACATATTTGCCTCTGTTGTTATCTCTAATATATATATATAATTAATTAAAAAAAGGCGAAAAAAAAAAAATATATTAAAGATAATAATTAAATATATAAACATGTATGTTTTTATATGTATGTATTTTCATATTTTTTTTTTTCTCATTTATAATTTTAGAAAATATATAAAACATAAGAAAATAATATATATAATTAAATATATAAATAAAGGAATACATGAAATATAATATTTTTCATAAAATGTAATTGTTTTTTTTTTTTTTTGTTAGAATATTTAAATTTATTATAAAAATATTAATATATATTTTTTTTAAAAATATATATATAAAACTAATAATTATTATTATATACATATTAAATATTATTTATTAATATATATTATATATATATTATAATATTACTACTATTATAATTAATATATATATATAAATATATATACAATACTTATATATATATATTTCAACAAATATAATATCATTATTCTACCATATCACAATACTCCCATAACATAACATACATACATACCCCCACGTACGTACCAAAACACCACCAAACCATGTATGCCACGATATAAACCACGTATGCATGTATGACATCATGTTGTCGCAACCATGGGGAGTGGTAAGGGCGGTGATCCGCAGGATGAAAGTGTCAAACATATGTTTGATAGGATAGGAGAAGATGTGTACGAGCAAGTGAAAAGTGAAACTGTAAATTATGTTAGTGAATTGGAAGGAAAGTTGTCACTAGCACCAATTTTGGGTGTGGAATCAGGTAGCACCAATGAAACATGCAACCTTGTACAGGATTATTATAATAAGCCTGTTTATGGTAACAGTAACAGGTATCCGTGCAAAAATTTAAAAGGAATTACAAATGAAGAACGTTTTTCGGATACACTTGGTGGCCAGTGTACTAACAAAAAAATAAAAGGTAATGAATATAGTACTAAAAGTGGTAAAGATTGTGGAGCATGTGCACCATACCGACGTCTACATTTATGTAGTCATAATTTGGAATCTATAGACACAACGTCGATGACGCATAAGTTGTTGTTAGAGGTGTGTATGGCAGCAAAATACGAAGGAAACTCAATAGATACACATTATCCACAACATCAACGAACTAATGAGGATTCTCCTTCTCAAATATGTACTATGTTGGCACGAAGTTTTGCAGATATAGGTGATATTGTAAGAGGAAAAGATTTATTTTATGGTAATAGCAAAGAAAAAGAAAAAAGAGATGAATTAGAAACCAATTTGAAAACAATTTTCGGGAAAATACATGAAAAATTGAAGGATAAGGAAGGAGCAGAAACTCGTTACGGAAGTGATACTACAAATTATTATCAATTACGAGAAGACTGGTGGTATGCGAATCGCGCCACAGTGTGGGAAGCTATCACGTGCGACGTTCATGGTTCTGACTATTTTCGACAAACATGTGGTGATAAAGAAACCACTGCAACTCGGGTTAAAGACAAATGCCGCTGTAAGGACGAAAACGGCAAAAAGCCCGGCTCAAATGCCGACCAAGTCCCCACATATTTTGACTACGTGCCGCAGTATCTTCGCTGGTTCGAGGAATGGGCAGAAGACTTTTGTAGGAAAAAAAAAAAGAAATTAGAAAAGTTGGAACAACAGTGTCGCGATTACAAACAAAATTTATATTGTAGTGGTAATGGCTACGATTGCACAAAAACTATATACAAAAAAGGTAAACTTGTTATAGGTGAACATTGTACAAACTGTTCTGTTTGGTGTCGTCTGTATGAATCTTGGATAGATAACCAAAAACTAGAATTTCTAAAACAAAAACAAAAATACGAAACAGAAATATCAAATAGCGGTAGTTGTGGTGGGAGTGGTGGTGTTAAGGGTAGGAATAGGAAAAAACGGGGTGCAGGTGTAGAAACTGCTACTAATTATGATGGGTATGAAAAAAAATTTTATAAAGAACTGAAAGAAAGTGAGTATGGAAAAGTCGATGATTTTTTAAAATTATTAAATAATGAAGATGTATGCAAAAAAATTAAGGATGAAAAAGAAAAAATTGATTTTACCAAACCTGCTGATAAAAATAGTAATAATGAAGGAACATTTTATCATTCGGAATATTGTAAACCGTGTCCCGACTGTGGGGTCAAACGTAAAGATAATCAATGGAAAGATAAATATGATGGCAAGTGCACACGTGGAAAACTTTATGAGCCTGCAAGTGGCGCACAAGGTACTCCTATTAAAATCCTTAAAAGTGGTGAAAAACAAAAAGAAATTGAAACAAAATTAAAAGCGTTTTGCGATCAAACAAATGGTGATACAACAAATAGTGTTGCTAGAGGCGGTGGCGCTGATGGTAGTGGTAGTAAGAGTAATAGTAAGGAACTGTATGAAGAATGGAAATGTTATAACGAGGTACAGAAAGTTAAAGATGATAAAAATGGAGAGGAAGAGGATGAAGACGAGGAAGATGTAGACAAGGTAAAAAAAGCAGGCGGATTATGTATATTGGAAAACAAAAAACATGAAAGTAGAAATAATTCTTCAAATGAACCTGAGCAATTCCAAAAGACATTCCATGATTTTTTTTACTTTTGGATAGGACGTTTTTTGAACGATTCTATGTATTGGAGAGGAAAAGTTAACAGTTGTATAAATAATCCTAAGCGAAAGAAATGTAGAAATGAATGTAAGGATGATTGTGGTTGTTTTAAAGAATGGATTGGAAAAAAGAAAGAAGAATGGGAAAATATAAAAAAACATTTTAAAACGCAAGAAGCTTTTAAGAATAAACGAGAAAATAGCGGAATTGACATGTTCAGCGGACTAATGGATTCTGCTGATGTTGTTCTTGAATTGGCTTTGGAATTAGAACAACTTTTCCAAGATATTAAAGATGGTTATGGGGATGTAAAGGAATTAAAAGGAATTAAAGAACTGTTGGATGAGGAAAAAAAAAAAAAACAAGCAGAAGAAGCAGTTGTTGTTGTTGTTGCCGACAATCAAAAGAAGACCACAATTGATAAATTACTACAACATGAAGGAGACGATGCCAATAACTGCCTAAAAACACACAAAGAAAAATGCGAAGAAACGCAACCAAAACCACCCGGCGCTGGAGGTCCTGGTGCCCCCTCCGAAACCGGAGAAACCACTACACTTGAGGACGAAGAAGAAGAAGAAGACGAAGAAGAAGACGCAGGCGACGAAGTCGAGGAGGGGGAGACGGTGGACACCACAGAAGGGGATGAGACAGAGACGGTGGAGCAGCCGGTGAAGGACACGGACAGGGAGGGGGAGGAGGAAGAGGCAAAGAAGGCAACAGATACGACTACATCACTAGACGTTTGCGACACAGTGAAAAACGCACTCACAAACAACGACAATCTCACTGATGCATGTAAACTAAAATACGGTCCAGGTGGAAAGGAAAGATTCCCCAATTGGAAATGTGTATCAAGTGGTGAAAAAAGTGTTGCCACTGCCGGTAGTAGTGGTGCCACTGGCAAAAGTGGTGATAAGGGTGCCATTTGTGTGCCACCCAGGAGGCGACGACTATACGTGGGTGGGTTAACCAAGTTGACAAGTGCTGGCACGTCTAGTGAGTCACCACAGGGGGGTAGTGAGTCATCACGGGCGAGTGATGTGTCACAAGGTAACGGCGGCGACGACATCACCACCACCGAGTCATTACGTAAGTGGTTTATAGAGACGGCAGCTATAGAGACTTTTTTCTTATGGCATAGATATAAAAAAGAGTGGGAGGCACAAAAGAAGGCGGAACTACAACGAAATGGATTACTACTCGGCACAGGTGCTAGCCTCAACCTTGGTGGTGATGACTCCAACCCCCAAACACAATTACAAAAAAGTGGTACCATACCCCTCGATTTCTTGAGATTAATGTTTTATACTTTAGGTGATTATAGAGATATTTTGGTACGAGGTGTTGCTGACGACAAAAACGGTGGCAACAACATAATACTTAATGCGAGTGGTAACAAGGATGAAAAACAGAAAATGGAGAAAATACAAGAGAAAATAGAACAAATTCTTCCAACTAGTGGTAACAAAGAAACTCGTGGCCCCCAAAATAGTGTCAATGACCGTCAATCCTTGTGGGATAGAATCGCCGAACATGTTTGGCATGGAATGGTTTGCGCATTAACATATAAAGATGACGACAATGGCCTCAAAGGCGTCGTAAAAAAACCACAAAAGATTGAAAATCCGGAGAAACTTTGGAACGAAACAACCAAAAAACCCAAAGACGAGAAATACCAATACCAAACTGCCAAACTCGAAGATGAAAGTGGCGAAAAACGACCAGACTCCTCAGCCAGTGGTACGAAATTAACCGACTTCATCAAACGCCCCCCTTATTTCCGTTACCTTGAAGAATGGGGTGAAAATTTTTGTAAAAAACGAACAGAGATGTTGGGGAAGATAAAGGAGGATTGCTACAAAAATGGTGGACGTTGTAGTGGTGATGGTTTGAAATGTAACGAAATAGTTATAGATAAGGAAAAAATTTTTGGCGATTTACTTTGTCCGACGTGTGCCAGACATTGTAGATTTTATAAAAAGTGGATAAACACAAAAAGGGACGAATTTAATAAACAATCAAATGCATATTCTGAACAAAAAAAAAAATACGAAGAGGAAAATGATAGTGCTCAAAAGAATAATGGAGTTTGCGGAACACTAAAAGATGACGCTGCAGAATTTTTAAATAGGTTAAAAAACGGACCATGTAAAAATGAGAGTGAAGAGAATAAAAAAGCAGAGGATGAAATAGATTTTAAGAAACCAGATGATACATTTAAAGATGCAGATAATTGTAAACCATGTTCTGAATTTAAAATTAAATGTGAAAATCATAATTGCAGCAGTGGTGGTAATACACAAGGGAAGTGCGATGGAAAAACGACTATTGCTGCAACAGAAATTGAAAATATAAAAACAAATACTAAAGAAGTTACTATGCTTGTGAGTGATGACAGTAAAAGTGCAACGGAATTTAAGGATGGTTTAAGCGAATGTAAAGATAAAGGTATATTTAAAGGTATTAGAAAAGATGAATGGGAATGTGGCAAAGTATGTGGTGTAGATATATGTAATCTGAAAAAAAAAGATAACATTGGGAAAGAAAGCGATAAAAAATATATCATAATGAAAGAATTGCTTAAACGATGGTTAGAATATTTTTTAGAAGATTATAATAAAATTAAACATAAAATTTCACATTGTACGAAAAATGGTAAAGGATCCAAATGTATAAAAGGTTGCGTAGATAAATGGGTACAACAGAAAAAGGAAGAATGGAAACAAATAAAAGAACGTTTCAATGAACAATATAAAAGTAAAACCTCAGATGAATATTTTAACGTTAAAAGTTTTTTGGAGACCTGGATACCTAAAATTGCTGTTGTAAATGATCAAGATAATGTTATAAAATTAAGTAAGTTCGGTAATTCTTGTGGATGTAGTGCCAGTGCGATCTCAACAAATGGTAATGAGGAGGATGCTATAGATTGTATGATTAAAAAGCTTGAAAAAAAAATTGACGAATGCAAAAGGAAACCTGGCGAAAATAGTGGTCAAACATGTAACGAAACACTAACACATCCCCTTGACGTTCAGGATGAAGATGAACCCCTTGAAGAAACAGAAGAAAACCCAGTGGGAAAACAACACCCATCATTTTGTCCGCCAGTGGAAGATAAAAAAAAAGAGGAAGAAGGAGAAACTTGTACACCGGCATCACCAGCACCAGCACCAGCACCAGCACCAGCATCTCCATCCCCGACACCGGCCCCTGCGGATGAACCGTTTGACCCAACTATACTACAAACAACCATTCCTTTAGGTATTGCGCTGGCATTAGGATCCATTGCTTTTTTATTTTTGAAGGTAATATATATATGTGTGGTATATATGTATATATATATGTGTTTCTGTATATATATGTATGTGTGGGTGTGTTTGGATATATATATATGTGTATGTATAAGTGTTTGTGTATATGTATGTGATTTATATATATTTTATATATATGTATTTATATTGAAAAAGAAAAAAAAAAAAAAAAAAAAAAAAAAAAATTTATTAAAATAAAAAAAAAAAAAAAAAAAAAGAGAAAGATTTTAAAAATAATAAAAATTATAATAAAAATATAAATTTTGATAGAATAAAAAATGAAAAATATTATCAAAAAAAAATTAAAAAAAATTTTATATATAAAAAAAATTTATTAGAAATAAAATAAAAACAAAAGAAGAAAAAAAAAACATTAAAAAAAAAAAAAATATATATATCATAAAATAAAAAAAAATTAAAAAAATGTTAAAAAAAAAATATATATCATAAAATAAAAAAAAAATTAAAAAAATGTTAAAAAAAAATATATATATCATAAAATAAAAAAAAAATTAAAAAATTTAATTAAATAAAAAAAAATAATAAATAAAAAAATTTAATTAAATAAAAAAAAAAAATTAAAAAAAATAAAATAAAAAAAAAAAATAAAAAAATTAAAAAAAAAAAAAAAAAAAAAAATATTTTATTCATACACATACATATACACATATATATATACATATATTATATACATACACATATACCTACATACATATACAAACCTACTTATACATACATACCTCTTTTATTATTTTAGAAAAAAACTAAACACCCTGTCGACCTTTTCAGTGTTATTAATATCCCCAAAAGTGATTATGATATACCGACAAAACTTTCACCCAATAGATATATACCTTATACTAGTGGTAAATACAGAGGCAAACGGTACATTTACCTTGAAGGAGATAGTGGAACTGATAGTGGTTACACCGATCATTATAGTGATATTACTTCATCTTCCGAAAGTGAGTATGAAGAAATGGATATTAATGATATATATGTACCTGGTAGTCCTAAATATAAAACATTGATAGAAGTAGTACTTGAACCTAGTGGTAACAACACAACAGCTAGTGATACACAAAATGATATACAAAATGATGGTATACCTAGCAATAAATTTAGTGATAATGAATGGAATACATTGAAAGATGATTTTATATCTAATATGTTACAAAATCAACCAAAGGATGTACCAAATGATTATAAAAGTGGAGATATTCCATTCAATACACAACCGAATACTTTATATTTTGATAAACCTGAAGAAAAACCTTTTATTACTTCTATTCATGATAGAAATTTACTTAACGGAGAAGAATATAGTTATAATGTTAATATGAGTACTAATAGTATGGATGATCCAAAATATGTATCAAATAATGTATATTCTGGTATAGATTTAATTAATGATTCACTAAGTGGTAACAAACATATTGATATATATGATGAAGTTTTGAAACGAAAAGAAAATGAATTATTTGGAACAAATCATGTGAAACATACGAGTATACATAGTGTTGCAAAAAATACAAACAGTGATCCTATACTCAATCAAATAAATTTGTTCCATACATGGTTAGATAGACATAGAGATATGTGCGAAAAGTGGGAAAATCATCACGAACGATTAGCCAAATTGAAAGAAGAGTGGGAAAATGAGACACATAGTGGTAACACTCACCCTAGTGATAGTAACAAAACGTTAAATACTGATGTTTCTATACAAATACATATGGATAATCCTAAACCTATAAATCAATTTACTAATATGGATACTATCTTGGAGGATCTGGACAAACCATTTAATGAACCCTACTATTATGATATGTATGACGATGATATTTATTATGATGTAAATGATCATGATACATCAACTGTGGATACTAATGCTATGGATGTACCTAGTAAAGTACAAATTGAAATGGATGTAAATACCAAATTGGTGAAAGAGAAATATCCTATAGCAGATGTATGGGATATATAATATATATATATATGTATGTATATATATATGTTTGATTTTTTTTTTTTTTTTTTTTTTATGTGTGCATTATATTATATTTTTTATTTGTTGATGTTATATTATATTTGATTTGTGTATTATATTATATTTTATATTTTTGTATTATGTTATATTTTTTAATTGTTCATGTTATATTATATTTTTTGTTTGTGTATTTTTTTTTTTTTTTTGTATTTAATTTTTAGTGTTACAAATTATATTATATATATGTACATATATATATCATAATTATATTGTATTATATATATATATTTAATATGATAACAATAATAGTTAAAATTATTTAAATTAAAAAACATAAACTATTGGAAACGCATTGAATATAATAATATATTACTATTTGTATTATTGTTATTAATACTACTATTAATAGTAATATTATTAGAAGTAGTAATTAACAGTATAACTATTAATTTTATTAGTGATAACAGTACTTTAAAAATTTAATATTTTTATTTTTTATTTTATAATTTTTACTTTTTATTATATTAAAAAAAAAAAAAAAAAAATATATATATATATAAAAATTATTATTATAATTTTTTTTTCCTAAATGTGTTTACATATAAAATAATAAAAAAAAAAAAAAAAAAAAAGAAAAATTTGAAATATATCATATAAATTTCATATATATAAAAAATAACAAAAAAAAAAAAAAAAAAAAAATTTTAAATATATCATACAAATTTCATATATATAAAAAATAACAAAAAAAAAAAAAAAAAAAAAAAAATATATAAATATAAATATAAACAAAAATGGAAAACATTTTACAGAAGAAAAAATATTTAATAAACAAATTTTTTTTTTTTTTTTCTTTTTTTGCCACTTAATATATATAAAAATATAATGATAATAAATCAATGCATACCGTAATATAGAAACAAATAACACTTAAAAAAAAATTAAAAAGAACAATATAAATTATGAAATATATATGAAATTATATCTCATAAATATATACATATTATCAAATAAATATATATATATAAAAACAAAAAATATCTACATATTATACTAAATAAAACAACATAATAAAAATTACAAAGGCAAAATAAAGAAAAAGTGTATTATTATATTAAAATAAAAAATATACATTATTCTTTTTTTTATTGTGTTCTATTTTTATTAATTTGATTTGTTTTTTGTGTTTTTATTGGTTTTTTTATGTATTGTATCTATTTGTTATATTACGTGTAATTATTATATTTTGTTATATGTTGACTATTTTTTGAATTCATTGTATTAGTAGTATTTCTAATAAAAAATAATTAAAATAATAATAAAATATATTATGAAATAAATATAAATAACATAATATATAATATGATAGGTTTTTTAAGGATGATAATTCTGAATTGAAATAATATACTTATTGGTTTTAATTTAAATTATATAAATATAGATAAATATTTTGAATAATATGTTTCTTAAAATATTTATAATAATAGTAATCATAATAATCATAATCATAATAATCATAATTATAATAATCATAAGTTTTATTGTTTTTTTTTTTGATATATATTCCTTTGAAAAACATATGAGGTATTTAAAAAATATACGTTACATTATGTTTTAAAAAAATAATATATTATAATACGTATAAGTATTTTATATAAATTAAAAATTACATTGTTTATTAATTAAAAGAGTTTTAGAAAATAAATAAATAAATAAATAAATAAATAAAATTATAGAAAAATAAATTATATATAAAAGCGCAATACATATAAAAATATATAGTTATTTATAATGGAGAAAAAAAAAAAAAAAAACACACGGTACATTCAAAGAAAAATACTACGTGTACCATACATCCTACCAACATCGAAAAATACCAAATACATCACATCTATTCTTTTAACAATTTTATATATTGGAGTTTTTTCTTCATTTTCTTTTTTCTTCGATAATGTAAAATAAAATATATTATCAACATAACCAAAACTATAACTACTATAGCAACAAAGGAGACAATTATAGTATTTGTTAACGTAAGAGTTTTTGGTGCCAAATTAGCAGCTTCAGCAGAGGCTGCATCTATACCAGCGTTGGCAGCATTTTCTGCATCAACTGATACCTTGGCAATTATACTTCCCCCATTTTGGGTTGCATAACTACAAAATGCAGGAGTTTTACTATGATTAACAGAACATATTGGTCTAGCTGCCGCATCTATAGCTGTAGTAAGCAAGCCACCTGATGAATAATTGTTTGGATTAACAATATTTGCCAAATTAAAACCAGGTAATCCCTTTATACCAGGTATTTGTTCTAAATATGAAATGACAGCCTCAATACCCTTTTGCAGAGCCGTTTGTGTAACATAATTTGTCCATCCTACATAACCTAAACCGCTGACCAAACCCCAACCGGGGGCAATACCACCTCCCAATAAACCTCCACATCTGAAACAAACTTTTTCCACTTTATCTGCTAACGACTTTTCGCAAACACATGTGGGAATAGCATCATTTTGTATATCAGTTTGTAATGTGGCAAATTTGTCCATTAATTCTTTTTCCAATTTATCTTTTAAAATAATTTTTTGGATTTCCTTATCGCATTTATCTTTACATTTTTGGCGTTTATCTTTCATACGGTTGTCATATTCGTGAAATCGTTGTGTTGTACGATCCACAAATTGTTGCATTACCCTTTTCATTTCGGGATCACTATCATAGTTCGTAGGTGCATATAATTCGCATTCGCATAATAATCTAGTGATTGGTATTTTTAATGTATGATGTGTGGTGCTTTTATGGTTCCTTTGATTATATATCTATACAAAATGGTCACATATATATGTATATTATAATTAGTTCTTTTTTATTTTATATATATATGTTATAAATATGTATGTTTTTATGTTTATATATATATGTATATTTGGACTATATATATATAAAAATTATATATACGATATCGTAATATATTTATATATAAATATATATATTATATTATAATATGATTATATTAATCCTCTTTAATATATATGTGACATGGAATTACCAATATATTTAATGGAAGAGCAAACAATAATATATTAATATAATGGACTTTCATTTTTTTTAATTGTGATACGTATATTATTTTTTGATAAATATTATAACTAAAAAAATCACATAAAATACTTTATTTTATATTATAAATAAATTAAATAAAAATGTTTAACATAAAATATGATTATAATTTATTTAATATAATTAACAATTATTTTCCCATTATGTAAATATATTTTTTTTTTTATAGTGGATCCACATTTGCCATTTTATTTATTACAAAAAAAAAAAAACAAAAACGTAAAAAAATTAATATTAAAATAATTTATCAAAACATTCTGCATTTTTTATAATTTTTTTTAATTTTTAATTTTTAATGAAATTTAATTTTAAATCAACACAATAAATTATTATGGTTATTTTTGGTTTATTTTTTTTTTATTTTTTTCATTTTTCTCAATAATATCTAACGATATAGTAATAATACAACATATTTCTGTGTTGTAAATTATTTACAAATGTGCAAAACCAACGTTTTGGAAATTGTGTATGACATATATATAATACCAATTTATAATATATATATATGAAATACTTATGAAATAGTTATTAAAACATATAATTTCGTAACATTGTTGTTATAAAAACAATTAACAACAAATATTTTATAACATAATAAATGATATAAAATCTTCTTCAAATAATAATATATACATATATATTAATAAATAAATTTTCATATATTATGTTATTTGTTTTGTTCTAAAATTTATTGTATGTTATAAAATTCCCTCTAATTTATCTATGTTGTTACTAAGATTAATATTATTTTTTTTTTTTTATAAAAATATTACAAATAAATTAAAACGTTAATTTATCATTAAAGTAGTAAATTATATAATTATCGCAAAAAATATAAATATTTATTATTATTAAAAAAAAAACAAATAACAAAATAAGATATTATACGTACTATTACATAATACATTCTATTGTTTTATGTTATTCAAATATATTATAATCATAACGTGTATTATTATATATATATTTCTTAAAATAGAAGTTATGGTATTTTACAACTTATGATACATTAATTTTATTATTACATGTTGTAACAAAATAATTAATTACTACATATTTTAATAAATATATTATTATACAATAAACAAATAACGCGACATTATATATACTATGGAAAAACAAGGAATCATTTATTTTTATTTTATACGTAATTAGAAGCGTTAAAAAAAAATTCTTCATATTTCTTAAAAAGAATTTATTTCCTATATTGATGATGATAGTACGTATGAATACAAAAAAAAAAAAAAAAAAAAGGATATCATATAAATATTGTTATTCCAATACAATTATTATATATGATATATTATATTGTTACTATTTTATAATAATACTTATTGTAAGATTAGATTAATTCATTATTATTATATTATAATGTGTTGATATATCCGTATATGGTGTTGAAAACATTTTTGTTGTTACTATATTAAATATATATATATATATATAATAAGAAATATTTTAGTGTATTATATTAGTTTATTTTAATATGGAACCATATAATATACTACTATGAATATAATTTATATGGTATGGTATATGTTTCTATGTTTTTATTTTATTTTTTTTTTTTAATCATATATATATAATACAAATGAAACAAATTTATATATACAAATATCCAAAAACAAATAATTAAAATAAATTCGAACAAAATATATATACAAATAATCAAATGTGTCAAATAAACACAAAATAAAACATATATATATATTATACAAATAAAACAAATTTATATATACAAATAATCACATGTGTCAAATAGAAACAAAATAAAACAAATTTATATATATTATACAAACAAAATAAAAATTATATATTAAAATTATGAACAATGACATTTAAAAAAAAAATCAAAAATAAAATGAAAAAAAAATAAAAATATTACTCAAAAAATTATGAATCGAATATATTTAGAAATATTATACAAAAACAAAAAAACAAATTATATATATATATATATATATATATATATATTTACAAATATTATATAAAAGCCAAAAAAACAAATTATATATATATATATACAAATATTATTATACAAATATATCAAAATAAAAATATATATATACTATGAATATATATATTTATATTATACAAATGAATATACAAATAAAATATAACAAAAAAAAAAAAAAAAAAAAATAAACAAGTAAAATAATATATTTTTTTTTTTTATATATTCCATACATCCGATATAGGAAATTGTTGTTCCAACGATCCATTAGATGTATTATTAAGGATTTTCATTTCAATATGTACTTTCTTAGGTACATCTACATCTACTTTATTATGATCCATAGGTATATCATACACAGATGGTTGATCATTATCATCATCATTATCATTTACATCATAATATATATCATCTTCCATATTATCCATAGTAGGTGTATCCACGTTTATATCCATATTACTAAATTGATTTATAGGTTTAGGATTATCCATATCTATTTCGATCGAAACATCCGTATTCAACACATGATTATCACTAGGTACATTACCTCCATCATTATCATTTTCCCATTTTTCTTTTAATTTAGCTAAACGTTCATGATGATTTTCCCACTTTTCACACATATCTCTATGTCTATCTAACCATTTATGGAACAAATTTATTTTATTTGTTATAGCGTCGTCACTATATGTATTTTTTGCAACACTATGTATACTCGTTTGTTTCACATGATTTGTTCCAAATAATTCATTTTCTTTTCTTTTTAGCACTTCATCATATATATCAATATGTTTGTTACCACTTAATGTGTCATTAATTAAATCGATACCAGAATATACATTATTTGATACATATTTTGGAATATCATTATTAGTGTTAGTACTCATATTAATATTATAACTAATTTCTTCTCCAGTATATAAATTTCTATCATGAATGGACATAATAAAAGGTTTTTCTCCCATATTATCATGTGACGTGGTAGTATTATTGGTATTTGTTGGACTATTTCCACTTCTATAATTATTATTTGGTTCTGTATTTGGTAAATATTGTGATATAAAATCATCTTTCAATTGATTCCATTCCTCATCTGTAAATATAGTGGTACCTACCATATCACCTAGTGTGTTACCATTACTTTTTGATGGCTCCAGAACAACTTCTATCAACGTTTTGTATTTTGGACTACCAGGAACATATATATCATTGATATCCATTTCTTCATATTCACTTTCGGAAGAGGTTATATCAGTAGTATCAGACATAAACATATATTTCTCTTCGTCTGTATCTCCTTCAACATATAAGTATGTTTTGCCTTTGTATTGGCCACTTCTATATGGTATGTACCTATTTTTGGATTTTAACGTAGGCATTTCATAATCTCCTTTCGGGATATTCAGTACACGCAACAAGTCAACAGAAAATTTGGATTTTTTCTATAATAAAAAATTGAACATATATGTATGTATGGGTATGTATATATATGCATGTAATTTTTTTTTTTTTTTTTTTAAAGATAATTTATTTTTTACTTTTTTTATTTTTTTTTTTTAAATTTTAATTTAGTTATCATTGTATAAAATTTTTTTTTTTTTTTTTTTTTTTTTGATAGAATTTCTGAATTTTTATTTTATCAAAATTTTTAATTATTTTTATTTTAATTTTTATTGTTCTAAAATTTCTTTTTCTTTTTTTTTTTTTTTTTTATTTTTTTTTTTAAATAACTATGTTCCTATATTCCTTTTTCTTATTTCCTTTTTTTTCTTATTCAATTTTAAATACATAAATATATATAAAACACATACATATTTCCAAACACATACACATATAAATACATCCTTTTACCTTAAGTAAAAAGTAACTCAACGCAGCAAACGCAATTCCTACACTTAAAGGAAAAGCCGAAATCGACATCATTTCCGGTAATATGGAGATATATGTGGGTTTTTTTTATGTGTTTTTCTTTTTTTTTTGGTATTTAATTTTTAGTGTTATAAATTATATTATATTATATTATATTATATTATATTATATATATATATATGTACATGTATATAACATGATTATATTGTGTTATATATTATGTTATATTTTTTAATTTTGTGGTCTTATTATATACAATCATATATATAGTGTTATATATATTAATTATAATCACATAAGTAGTTAATATTATTTAGAATAAACATATTATATATTATAAAAATAAATATATAATTTACATTCATTATACTAAAAAAATAAATAAATAGATATAAATAAAATAATTTAATGACCATATAACATTAAACAAAAAAATATATATATATATTGTTATAAAAATTGAATTATAATAATATTCTTGTATTAAAAAATCTAAAATTCACAAAACATTAAATTGAATTTAATATCAAGGAACCATATATTTATTGATTTAATAATTTTGTGTATTCGGCTTTTTTCTTCATTTTCTTTTTTCTACGATAACGTAAAACTAAATATATAATTATCATAACTAAAGCTATAATTATTATTGCAACAACAGAAGCAATAATAGCAGTCTGGCAACCAGCATATGTAGATTCTGCTGCAGCAGTGCTATTTTTTATAACTTCTTCAGTAGCGTTTTCTACAGCTCTTTGAGCAACAGTTTCGGCATCTGTGACGATAGATTTTACAGCTGTTTCTATAGACTTGTACACTGAACCACCCTTCCCTGGACTATCCTGTGGAGCAACAAAATTTGCCCTCACCCAATTGCAAATGGTTTTAGACTTGTCAGTGGCAGGGCCACCTATCAGACATGAATCTGTTTGATATTCACTATTTATAACACGAGCAATGGTTTTGAAATTAGTATAATCTGTTGTAGCAAAATAGCTTCCCAAATCCTTACCACCTAGAGTTGATATACCCATTCGTTTTAATCCTGCAATAACAGCCTTAATACCTGCCGGAATACGTGCAGCTTCACCGGCTAGAACACCGGTCTTTTGGGCGGATGCAATAGCGGCAATCATAGCAGCTTTTTTCAACTCACTTATAGCAATTCCACCAAATATTCCAACACTTGCTGCAACACCTCCTAACCCACACCCACATATAAGACAACATTTTTCTACTTTTTCTGCTAATGATTTGTCCATTCTATCTTTTTCAATAATTTCTTGTATATTTTTGTCACGTTCCTCTTTACGTTTTTGGCGTTTACCTTTCATACGTTCTTCGTATTCTTCAAAACGTTGTGATATTTGTCGATCGAAATTTTCCTTCACAGATTTCATATCTTCATCATTATCATAAATTGACTTATGTATGTCACATTCTCTTAACACTCGTGATGTAATAGTTGGTGTATGACGTGGTGTGATGTATGGTTTATTTTTACTATGCACCTATAAAAAATATATCATATATATGTATGTTATAATTAGTTGGAGTATATTATTTTACATATATTTGTTATAAATTTATATATGATATATTTAAATAAATTATTAAATACTATATATATTTATATTTATAAATATTTGATTCGTACATGATATGATGTTAACAATATATTTGATGGAAAGAAAAATAATAATATTTTAGGGAAGTGCAGTTTCATATTTAATGTGATCCTTATATTATTTTATGATTAAAATTATAACTAAAAAAAATTCATATATAATAATATATTTTATTCTGATATAAGTATTACATGTGATTAATCTAATATATTATTATAGGCTTGTGCTATAATACACAATTATTTTCCCATTATATAAAAATATATTTTTTTACTGCAACCATATTTTTTCCTTTTATTCAAATCAAAAAAATAAAAAAAATAAAAAATAATAAATAGGAAGAAAAAAATAAATAATATAGTAAAATATTTCCATATTTTTTATAAATTGTCATCTTAATTTCTACTAAAATCTAATTTTATATCATACGATAAATTATAATATTAATTTTATTTTAATATATGTATATAATAAATAAAACTATAAATAATAACAAATCGTTTTTTTTGTGTTGTAAATTATATACAAATGTGCAGAGAACAAATTGTTAAAGGTATACAATACGTATGTAAGAACATATTTCTATATATATATATTAAATACATATTACAACATAAAATTGGTAGTATTTCAATTATATAAAACAATTTACAATAAAAATTGTGTATCACAATAAAAGAAACAAGTTTTTTTCAAACTAATAGTAATTGTATTTTTTTTTTTTTTTTTTCTGTTCTAAAATTTGTTTTATGTTATACCTTTCTCTCTAATTTATCTACGTAGTTGCAAAGGTTAATATTATTATTTTTATAAAAATATTTGAACTTATTTGAAAAAATTATGAATTATTAAACTATTTAATTATATAATAATCACAAAAAAATATTTTTAATATTTATTATTATTAGAAAAGAAAATTAAAAAAAAAAAAAAAAAAAAAAGAAAAAGAAAAAAAAAGAAATGAAATGAGAAATTATATATACTATTACACAATACACTGTATTGTTTTATGTAGTGTTATATCTTATACATATATATTCTATTTAAAATAATAATTATTATTATATATATATTTCTTAAAATAATAATAGTATTTTACAATTTATCATACATTAATTGTATTATTACATGTTGTAACAAAATAATTAATTACTATATATTTTAATAATTATATTATTATTATATATTAAATGACTAACACCATGTTATACATATTACTAAAAAAAAAACGCAGTTATTTATTTTTAATTTATACATAATTTATAACTATAAAAAAAAAAAAAAATTTCTTAAGATTTCTAAAAATTAAATTGTTTCCTATAATAATAATGATAGTACGTATGAGTACAAAAAAAAGAAAAAAATTAATAACTAGAACAAAATAAAAAGGCAAGAACGAAAAAGGAACAACGAAAATAGAAAACATTAAAATATTGTTATAATATCAGGAACCTTATATGTGTATATTTTTCTTTATTTTAGAAAAAATCATTTTTTAGCATTATGTGTAATAAATAACCGATTAATCCATTTCATAAATTAATAGATACATTAATATTATTAAAATTGAATTTTGAAAATTTTCATGGATATTCACAAATAATTATATGTTATAATATAATATATATATTATATTTTTTTTCATTATATATTCTATTATATAACAATTGATATAAACAATTTAATAAATATATATTATATTATATTCTTAAAAATTAAATGTAATTATATATACTTATAAGATGTATTTAAAATAAATTAATAAATATATTATTTATTAAAGTAAAAAGGTCTTAAAAAAAGGATAATAATCAATAAATAATTAATACAATAACTAATAAATAAATAGGATGGTAACAAAATAAATTATATATAAAAACCTAATAAATATAAAAAAATATAAATGTTAATTAAAAATAATAATAAAAAATATTTTATATTAAACTAAATGTAGTACATACACAAAAGAAACCATCAAGAATAACATAAGTTAATCATATCTATTCCTTTAGTAGTTTTATATATTCGAGTTTTTTCTTCATTTTTTTTTTTCGTAGATAACGTAAAACTAAATAAATAATTATCATAATTAAAATTATTACTACAATTGCAATAATTGAAGCAATTATTGCAGTAGTTAAACTACTAGTTGCACTGGCTCCCTCTTCCAATACACCTTCTTCAGTAATTTTAGCCATATCTGCAGCATAATCTGCAATACCGGCAGCTCGCTTGGATAATGCACTTTCCCCATTATGTGATACAAAATTGCAAAATATTTCCTTACTTGTAGGACGAGCAGAGCAGTGTGTTTTATTAGCATCTTGAAGAAATGAAACATATGTCATTTCTTTAAAATAATTTGTATGATTAATCAAATTTTTTATTTCGGAAAAATTAATTAATCGAGATAAGCCAGCAAAACCTTTTAATTCTTGAATCCCTGCTTTAACACCTGCTTCAATACCCTTTTGTATAGCTATTTCAGTAATATAATTTGTCCATCCTACATAACCTAAACCGCTGATCAAACCCCAACCGGGTGTAATACCACCACCGAACACACTTCCACATCTCAAGCATGTTTTTTCCACTTTATCTGCTAAGGATTTTTCGCAAATACATGTGGGAATAGCATCATTTTGTATATCAGTTTGTAATGTGGCAAATTTGTCCATTAATTCTTTTTCCAATTTATCTTTTAATATAATTTTTTGGATTTCTTTATCGAATTGATCTTTACATTTTTGGCGTGTAGTTTTCATCCTTTCGTCGTACTCGTGAAATCTCTGTTGTGTTTGACGATTGAAATTATCCATAACTTCTTTCATTTGTGGATCGTCGTCATAGGTGGCAGGTGCATATAATTCACATTCGCATAATGTCCTAGTGGTTGCTTTTGGTGTACGTGTGATGTAATAGTTCCTTTGATTATATACCTATAAAGAAATGGTGACATATATAAATATGTAATGTTTAGTTGTAGTTTATTATTTTATATATTTGTAATAAATATGTATAATTTTTTGGTTTATAAATATGTATATTTTGACTATATATATATTATATATGGATATATAGATACAACAATTATATAAATGGTATCGTAATAAATATATATATATTTTATAACATTAATAAATATTTAATACATATGTAACATGGAATTACCAATATATTTAATGGAAGAGCAAACAATAATATATTAATATAATGGTCTTTCATTTTTTTTAATTGTGATACATATATTATTTAATGATAAAAATTATAACTAAAAAAATCACACAAAATATTTTATTTTATTTTATAAATAAATTAAATATGTTTAACCTAATATATTATTATAATTTATTTAATATAATTAACAATTATTTTCCCATTATGTAAATATATATATTTTTTTTTTTACAGTGGAACCATATTTGCTCATTTATTTAAAACAAAAAAAAAGAATAAAAAAAATTAATTTTAAAAAAAATTTAAGAAAACATTTTACATTTTTTATTAATTTTTTTTTTTTTTTTTTTTTTTTAATTTTTAATAAAATTTTATTTTATATTACACAATAAATTATAATGGTAATTTTTTTTTTTTCTCATAATTTTCATAACACTTTATGATATAGTAATAATACAACGTATTCTTGTGTTATAAATTATTTACAAATGTGTAAAACTATAGTTTTGGGAATTCTCTATGAATTATATATATAATACTATTTTAGAACATATATATGAAATACATATGATATAGTTATTCTAACATATATGTTTCTAATATTGTTATTATAAAACAATTTAACAACAAATATTGTATAACATAATAAATTATATACAATCTTTTTAAACTAATAGTAAATATACATATTTATAAATTAATTTGGTATCCTCTATTTTTTGTTATTTTGTTTTGTTCTAAAGCTTGTTGTATGTTATACCATTCCCTCTAATTTATCTACGTTCTTCTTAAGTTTAATAATATTATTCTTATAAAAATATTTAAAAACATTTAAAATATTTATTTATTCTTAATGTAATAAATCATATTATTAAGATAAATATATATTTATATTTATTATTAAGTAACAAAAAACAAAAACAAAAATTATGGATGTGAAAACTTATACATATAATAAAATGCTATGTTTTTTTAGTTTTATGTACTTTTGTATATTATCCTAATATATTATATTGATAATTTAACGATTGTAATATTTTGACAATATACTATTTTTACATATATATTATATAAAATATTAAAATGGTAGATATACTATTTCAGCATTTATTGATATATTAATTGTATTATTAAATGTTCTAGGGATGTATTTAAAAACATAAATTTTAATAATTATAATAATTGTTAGGATAATAATATATATGTAAGATGTAACAAGATATTATATATAGTAATTAATATAAGGAATAATATAATTTAATATTATTTATAATTAGTAATTATAAATGGAAAACTTAATTTTTATATAAAATGTTTTCAATACTATATAATGATAATTAGGTGTATGAATATCAAAAAAAATAAAAATAAATTTATAATAATTATATAAGTAAATAATTTGTAATTCATATTAAATGTTTTGTAATTTTTTCTACTATATATATATATATGTGAATGAATTTAAATATATTCCAATATGTTATAAGATAATTTATCCCACATTTATAATAAAATAAAAACACATGGTTTTTACAAATTTATATATTTTCCCTATATTTTTATATATTCCATATATTATATATATTTTGTTGTTTTTCATCATTCAAATTGGTTTTAATTCTTATAAGTTATTGATTTGTATATATATATATATATATATATATATATATATATAAATCATCACCTAAATTATTTTCATTTCCTTATATGCTTCAGGATAATTATTTCCTATATCGTCAAAAATTCTACGAATTTTGCACCTCATCATCTTCATATGTTATATTGCTGTTTTCCAAATTATTATTTTGTTCATCAAAAGGTATATCCATAGATATATTTGTGCGCAGTCCATTATTTTGGTGCTTAATAATACCACTAGGTATGATATTTGGCAATCCGAGTTGGTGTGGGGTTATATCATTATTTTCATAACTATATAAATTGTTTGTACTAATGATATTATATGTTTCATCCTTAATTTTAAGAATATCATCATGACTTGATGATGGTATATCCAACAGATCTTCATTATGTTCTATAGTCCATTCTTCATTCAATTTGTTCAAAATATCCTCCTTGTTATTCCATTGTTCACACATATCTCTATGTCTATCTAACCATTTATGTAACAAATCTAACTAACTATCTATAGGATCACTATATGTTTGTGTAGCGACACGATTAAACGTTATATTTTTTGTATGTTTGGTTCCAAATAATTCTTTTTCTTTTCTTTTGGGCATTTCATCATATATATCAATATTACGGTTACGACTTAGAGAATCATTAATTCAATAAATTCCAGAATATAAACTATTATCCTTAGGAGCATGGGTAATGTTAAAAGATATATAAGTGTTTATTCGAATATTCCAATCAATATTATAAGGAACTTATTGATGACCACTACCAAGAAATCTATCTTATATTGATGTAATAAAAGGTTTTTCATCCATAATAACATGTAAAATATTAGTTTGGGTATACATATACATATTATCAGTTTGTAACTCATGTATAATGGTACAGCAGATCCTATATGAGTTAAATATTGTTCAATAAAATCCTGTTTCTATTGATTCCATTCATTATCTGTAAGTTTATTGGTAGATATGTCACCACTTGATAAATTAAATGTATCCCTATTTAATGGTTCTAGTACTACTTCGATAAACATTTTATATTTTGGACTACCCGATACATATATATCATTTAAATCTATCTCTTCATACTCACTTTCTGATGAAGAAGTAATATCAGAGGAAGATAAGTCAGAACATAACTGTAATCGTCCGTTTCTTCTCCTTCCATGTAAATATATGTTTTGCATTTATATCGGCCACTTTCATACGGGACATACCTATTTGGTGATTTCGTTGTAAATATCTCATAAGCGTTTTGAGTTATATCAATGACACGAAAAAGATTTGTACGTCCAGACGTAATATTGGGTTTTTTCCTATATATAAATATTAATATATATGTATTGGTATATATGTAAGTATGTATACAAGTAGGTTTGTGCATATATGGATATATAGGTATATATAAATGCAATATATATGTATATACATGTATATTTTTTTTTTTTTTTTTGCGTTTCATATTTTTAAACAAAACTGTATTTATTTTTTAAAATTTATTTATAAAACATTTTTCATATTTATTTTTTACATACTCAAATGTTTTAATTTTTTATATAACAAAAAAGATTACTATATATATATGTGTGTGATATAAATTATAAAATTTTCAGGGGATTTTTTATTATTCTTAACTCTCATAAAATCATATTTCAAAAAAATATTTATGTATTGTAAAAAATATATTTTATAACAAAAAAAAAACATTTAAATAACTAAAATAACAAATATAAATATTAGATATTTAAATTATTAAATATTTTAATATTACGCAAATATTTTATTAGAAATTATTTATTTGATAAATATAAAAATGCTTTAATATATTCTTTTTATTTGATTTCCAAATATTTACTATATTTTTCGATACAACATATATTTTTATATAAGGTTTGAAATATTCGTTGTGCGAATTATGAAATGAACCTGTACATTTTTCTTAAATAAAGTATAAGAAAAAACAGATAGTAAACATAATATTATAAGATTTAATATATTAAATAATACTATAGTTTTATTAGTTAAAAAACGTTGAAGATTTAGTTTATGTACAATAGAAATATGTATATACTATTTTTCAATTATATATACATAAATGATCATTAATAATTATTTAATTAGGAGATTAATTTTTGTATGTTCATTATATAATATTAATTTAATATAAAAATATAATAGGAAAGCATAAAATAAATTTTATATAAATACATCAATAAATAAAAATTATAAAATGAATTATATATTATAATAGTTATTATTTTAACAGAGAAAAATATACATTTGGTTAGAAATGTAATAAAAATAAAATATGTAAATTGATCAACAGATATATTATAACACAATATAATATAAGACTTTTAATACTTTTGTTTATTTATTTATAAATAAATATATATATTTTCTTTAAAAACAAATAATTCTAAAAATATTACTTCTGTAAAAAATAATTATTATAAAATATAATGTATATGCGATTCACAAATTACATAATTCATATTTTTAAAAATTTATTACTTACATAAATGTTTCTTGCATTCATGTTTGTATGAATTTTTCCTTCTTCTATATAACCATATGTATAATATTATAAGCACAACAGCTAATATAAGTAGCACCAAAGCTGCAATACCACAAGGTTCAAATACACCCATAGCAGCACTTGAAATAGTTCCGGCTAAATCAGAAAAACATTCTACACCTCCTGCTGCAGTAACTGATGGCATAGATAAAGTCACAGATTCATGAGTAAACATATGTAATACAGAAATAGAGGATGCGCAAATCTTAGATGCTTCGTTAAAGCTAGAAGTGACAGCAGCAACGGCAGCATTTTTTGCAGTTATCAAACCTATCAATGTTAAGAATACACTACTGACGGAGCATACACATATACCACGGGTACATCTCCCTTTTAAGTGTTTTAAATATTTATCTTTTCCTTTTGTTTTTGTTAATTTCGCACCATTAATATCAGTACATTCACATGTTGAAGATTTTTCATCAACATTTTGACTCATGCCTGACTTTAACATATCACTTTCGTCATCAAAAACTTCTTTATATGTTTCCAATAAATCTTTTTCTGTCGTTGACATGGGTTCTGCACCATTTCCACCTGTATATATTGTTCCATTTTTTTCTACTACTTCTTTCAATTGTTCATATGGATCATGAGATTTTTGGTATTTTTTAATTGCTTCTTCGTTCATTTTATCAATTATTTCTTTGAGTTCTGGATCATTATGATAATGTGGATTATGATTTTTCGTTTGTGCTAATAATCTTGAATTTATCGTTGTTCTTTTGGTCTTGTTTTGAATGAGACATACATTATAATGGTTATTTAGATAATTCTCCTAAAAAAGAAAAAGACGATTAATGAATATTTACTGAAAATGCAATAATTGTTTAATTATATATTTAAATTATTGTAATAATTATTTATATTTTTACATACATAATGTGGTAATACTAATGTATTTATTAAAAAGGCAAACAATAACATTTTAACGTAATACATGTTCATTTTTAATTCAAAAAAAATAATATGTTATATTTCAAATTGTACTAATCTAATTAATAAAAAATGATCTATTTTGTTTTCTAATATATATTTTATATAATATATTGATAAACGGAAATTTTGTTGTAATTTTATGATATAATAACATTATAACTTCATCATACGTATAATTTGAATTATGACTATATTCTTTTATTGTTTAAAAAAAAAATTTAAATATGATATAAATAAATAATTTTATTTTATTTTATATTATATTATTTTTGTTTTATTTATTTTTTTTTTTAATTTTTCTTAAAATAATTCTCTCATATATATATATTATAAATTTTTAATAAATAAGAATATATTTTCCTTCAAATACACATATAAATGTGTATAACAATAGTTGTTATGGGGGTAAACCATATATATATCATAATAGCTCTCATGTTTTTTATAGAAAAAAATATCCTAAAATATATTCTAATATAATTATTATTTTTGAAATAATAACAAATTTTCTTGTAATTAATAAAATATAATATTAATCTTAAAACTAACAAAATAAAATAATTTTATATGTATTTTATTATATATATTTGTTCTTTTTAGTTTATTTTATTTTGGTTTCTAAGCCTTATTATATGATAAAAAATTCTCTCTATTGTATCTATTAATTTATAAATAATAATATATAAATATATATGCATAATTAATAGGATATTTAAAGCAATTATATATTAGCTTATTACAAAATATTTTTTAATAAATTAAAAATATATTATTATTACAAGAATACAATTTAAAAGCTTTTCAAAGGATACAACATAGTGACATACTGTATTTTATATTGCTTTGTATAAATACATATAATATAATTTTAATATGTTTATAATTTGTACGTTGTAAATATTACATATAACAATTGTATTTATATAATACGAAATATAATATATTATTTGTATAATATATAAAAAACTAATAGTACGATTATATTAGAATAAAAGTTTCTTAAAGTACTATTTTTTTAAAATGAACTTATAGTAATTGTTACTATTCTATAATAATAATGATAAATTCTTTATAATCGTACATAAATAGAAAAATAAATTATGTATATATTTATTTTTAATATTTTACAAGTTATTGATATTTATATATTGTTTTAAATTTCCTATTATATAAATTATATGTATTAATATAGTTAAATAAGAAAAAGAGATATGATATAAATATTATTATTCTAATAAAATTATAATTAATATATATTATGTTTTTACTATTTTATAATAACATTTACGGTAAGATTATGTTAATTTATCATGGTTATATTATAATTTGTTGATATATAGATATATCTTGTTCAAAACATTTTTGTGGTTACTATATAAAATGAATTATGTATATTATATTTTTGTTAATTTGTTTCCTGTAATAATATAAGACATATATTTTTATCAAAAGGGGGGAAAAAAATATAAGATAAAAAATAATTAATATAACATCTTATATTACGCATGACATTGAAATTTAATATAACAATAAATATGTATTATATATGTTATAAAAATAAAATCATAAAGATGAATGTTATTAAATATATTTATATTTATTTATATTAGTATATATTATATTAATATAATTATATTAAAAATAATATATCAATATAAGACTAATAATATAATATATTTATTCTATATTATATTCTATAATATATTATTTTATATGAGGAATTTAAAATATATAGATTACGAGGTCTTCTTAAATAGTATGTAATAAATAAATATATATATATTTATATAGGTTGTTGATTTAAAAAAATATATATATAAACAACACACGATTAACTAAAAAAAAAATAAATAAATATAAATTAAATTTTTTTTATTAACCGCATAAGAATAAACAAAAAAAAAATTATAGGGAAAAAAAATATATAATTTTATAAACGTTTAATAATAATATCCTTGTATTATAAACATAAAATTAACAAAACATTAAATTGAATTTAATATCAAGGAACCATATATTTATTGATTTAATAATTTTGTGTATTCGGCTTTTTTCTTCATTTTCTTTTTTCTACGATAACGTAAAACTAAATAAATAATTATCATAATTAAAACTATAATTAATAATGCAACAACAGAAGCAATAATAGCATTCTGGCAAATAGCATATTTAGAGTCTACTGCAAGAGTGCTAGCTTTTATAGCATCCTTAGTAGCTTGTTGTTCAGCTGCTGCAGCAACATTTTCGGCATCTGAGACGATAGATGTTACAGCTACTTTTATAGTTTCCTGCGTTGAAAACTGTTTCCCTTGAATTACCCGTGCAGCTCCCTCCTTTGCCCTCACCCAAGTGCAAATAGGTTTGGAATCGACTGGGACAGTTATTAGACATGACGATGGCTCATATTGAGTATTTATAGCGTGAGCAATGTTTTTGACATTAGTATAATTTGTTGCAGTAATATATGTTCCCAATTCCTTACCATCTAGAGTTGATACACCCATTTGTTTTAATCCTGCAATAACAAATTCCTTACCTGCCGCAGCACCCACAGCTTTAATGGTCGCAGCCATGGCTGCATCCTTGACCGCTTCCTGAGCTGCTGCAACTGCCGCAGCAGTAGCCGTTTTTGCCAACTCTTTTACAGCAACTGTACCAAATATTCCAACACTTGCTGCAACACCTCCTAGACCACACCCACACCTAAGACAACCTATTTCCACTTTTTCTGCTAATGATTTTTCCATTTTATCTTTTAAAATAATTTCTTGTATATCTTTGTCACATTGTTCTTTACATTTTCGGCGTTTATCTTTCATACGTCCTTCGTATTCTTCAAAACGTTGTGAAGTTTGTCGATCGAAATTTTCCTTCACAGATTTCATATCATCATCATTATCATAATTGAGCATATATGGGTCAGATTCGCTTAACACTCGTGATGTACTAGTTTGTCTATGACGTGATGTGATGTATGGTTTATTTTTATTATGTGCCTATAAAATATATATATATGTATGTTATAATTAGTTGGAGTATATTATTTTATATATATTTGTTATAATTATGTATATGGTTTATTTACCATAAATTATAAAATACTATATATATATATATATATATTTATAAATATTTCATTCATACATGATATGATGTTAACAATATATTTAATGGAAAGAAAAATAATAATATTTTAGTGTAGTGCAGTTTCATATTTATTGTAATACTACTATTATTTTATGATTAAAATTATAACTAAAAAGATTCATATATAATAATATATTTTATTGTTCTATATAAGAATTACATATTTTTAATCTGAAATATTATTATAGGCTTGTGCTATAATACACAATTATTTTCCCATTATATAAAAATATATTTTTTTTACTGCAACCATATTTTTCCCTTTTATTCACAACAAAAAAAAAAAATAAAAAAATAAATAAATAGGAAGAAAAAAATAAATAAATAGGAAGAAAAAAATAAATAATATAGTAAAATATTTCCATATTTTTTATAAATTCCCATCTTAATTTCTAACAAAACCTAATTTTATATCATACGATAAATTATAATATTAATTTTATTTTAATATATATGTATATAATAAATAATACTATAGTTACAAATAAATAGTTTTTTGTGTTGCAAATTATATACAAATGTGTAGAGAATTAATTTTTAAAGGTATACAATAAGTATATAAGAACTTATTATAACATATATGAATATATATTACAACATAAAATTGGTATTATTACAATTTTATAAAACAATTTAAAATAAATATTTTGTATCATAATATAAGAAATAAGTATTTTTCAAACTAATAGTAATTGTATTTCTTTTAGGTTTTGTTATTATTTTTTTTTGTTTTTCTAAAAATTGTTGCATGTTATAGCTTTCTCTCTAATTTATCTATGTAGTTGCAAAGATTAATATTATTATTTTTATAAAAATATTTGAACTTATTTGAAAAAATTATTAATTATTAAACTATTTAATTATATAATTATCACAAAAAAATATTTTTAATATTTATTATTATTAGAAAAGAAAATTCAAAAAAAAAAAAAAAGAAAGAAAAAGAAAAAAAAATTAGAAATTATAAATACTATTACACAATATATTGTATTGTTTTATGTAATGTTTTATCTTATACAAATATATTATATTTATAATAATAATAATTATATATATATATATATATATATATTTCTAAAAATAGTAATAGTGTATTACAATTTATCATATATTAATTATATTATTACATATTGTAACAGAATAATTAATTAGTATATATTTTAATAAATATATTATTATACAATAAACAAATAATACGACATTATATGTACTATGAAAATACAAGAAATCCTTTTTTCTTTATTTTATACGTAATTAGAAATGTTAAAAAAAAAAAATACTTCATATTTCTTAAAATGAAGTTATTTCCTATATTCATAATGATAGTACTTATGAGTACCAAAAAAAAAAAATTAAACCAAAAAAAAAAAGAAAAAAAAAAATTAAATTAAACCAAAAAAAAAAAAAAAATTTATAACTAGAACAAAATGAAAAAGAAAGAACAAAAAAGGAACAACGAAAAAGCAGAACATTAAAATATTGTTATAATAGCATGACCTTTGTAATACCGTATATTTTTCTTTATTTTAGAAAAAAACATTTTTTAAAAATATGTGTAATAAATAGCCGATCGTTCCATTTCATAAATTTATATCTATACGGATACTATTAAAATTGAATTTTCAAATGGATGATGGATACTCACGAATAATTATATATTATAATATAATATATTTTGTATTTGTTTTATGAGTTATTGCTTTATAAAACAACTGATATAAAGAATTTAATAAATATATGTCATATTATGTTTCTAAAATTTTTGAAATAATTATATATAATATAATACATAAATATATATATATATATAGCATTTAAAATAAATTAACAAATATATAATTTATTATTAAAAAATAAAAGTCTTTGAGGAAAAAAAATAAAATTAATATAATCAATAAAATAATTAATACAATAAATAATAAAAATAAATTGACACATAACAAAATAAATTATATGTGTAAAAACCTAATACATATAAAAATATATAGTTATTAATAATGGGGAAAAAAACTTGATAAATTCAAAGAAAAACTGTACGTGTACCAAACATCCTGCCAACATCGAAAAATACCAAACACGTAATATTTATTCCTCTAATAATTTTATATATTGGAGTTTTTTCTTCATTTTTTTTTTCCGTCGATAACGTAAAATCAAATATATTATTACCATAATTAAAACTATAATCAATATTACAATAATAGAAGCATATATAGAAGTTGTGCAACTGTTAAATCCAGCTTCTATCAAATCGGCCTGTTTAGTTATGATTTTAGAATAAGTTTCAGAATTCACTTTATTAGCCATGAAATCAGCAGTACCTTTAGCTTTTCCAACAAGTTGGTTCATCATTTTTGGTATAGCTTGAGATGCTGGAGGACCAATTGGTGTGCCTTTTGCATCACTTAGACCTAATGCAATATCAAATGGTAGGCACATAGAATTTTCACCAGATGTCGTTATCGCACAGATCTTATCATGTTCTGCAACAATAGCACTAGCAAAATCTTTGAGTTTACTATAATGGTTTATTTTAAGAATGGATTCAAATATTTCAGGACAAAATTCATTTATACCCCATTTTCCTAATTGTACAATAACTACATTCATACCTGCAGCATCACCCGCTTTAATACCTGCTGCCATACCTGCTTTGTTAGCTGCGGCAATTGCGGCCTTAAGTGCCACAGGTTTCCAGGTATTTAAAGCATATAAAAGACTCCCACCTACCGATCCCAATTCAGGCATGGCCGCACCTAATATACATCCACATCTCAAGCATCCTTTTTCCACTTTATCCGCCATCGACTTTTCGCAAACACATGTTGGAATATCGTCAGTGGTTATCCTTGTTTCTAATGTGCTTAACTGTTGTGCCATATGTTTTTCTAATTTATCTTTTAATATAATTTTTTGGATTTCTTTATCGCATTGATCTTTGCATTGCTTTCGTTTACTTTGCAAACTTTCATCATATTCGTGAAATCTTTGTGACGTACGAACCTCAAATTGTTGCATTACTTCTTTCATTTCTTGGTCATTATCATAATTGGCAGGTTCATATAATTCGAATTCGCATAATGATCTGGTAATTGATGTATGAAGGGTAGTGTTGTTATGGTCCCTTTCATTATGTTCCTATAAAAATGTTGACATATATATGTATGTTATAATTAGTTGTTTATTATTTTATATATTCGTAATAAATATGTATATTTTTATGTTTATATATATATGTATATATTTCGCTATATATATATATATATAAATTATATGGATATATAGATATAATAATTATATATATGATATCATAATAAATAAATATATATATATATTATAATAATATTTATAAATATTTTATTCATTTATCACATAACATTACCAATATATTTAATGGAAGAGCAAACAATAATATATTCATATAATGAACTTTCATTTTTATTCTGATACTTCTATTATTTTATGATTTAAATTATAACTAAAAAAAGAACATAAAATACTTTAATTTAGTATATTTGTTTTTTTGTTCATAAAATATCCTTAATGTAAAATACTATTATAATAATTTTATAATATACCACAATTAACTTCCATTATAAAAATTTATTGCATCATTGGAAATTCAATAATTTTTGCGTTACCAAAAAAAAAAAAAAAAAAATTAAAAAATTAAAATTAAAAATATATCAAAATATATTACATTTTTTATAATTTTGAATTTTAATTTCTAATAAAATCTAATTTTATATCATAAAATAAATAACAATTAAATTTTATTCTAACAAATTTATATAACAAGTAAAACGGTAGTTACAACTTGTTTTTTTTTGTGTGTTGTATATAACATACAAATGTGTAGAACAATAGTTGTTATTGGTGTAAATCGTATATATATAATAATAGCTCTCATGATTTTTATCAAATAAATATCCTAAAATATATTTTTAATATAATTACTACTGTGGAATTAACAACAAAATCTTCTTGTAATTAATAAAATATAATATTAATCTGAAAACTAATATAATAAAATATTTTTTTATTTATATTTTAATATTTATATTTTTCTCTTTACTTTATTTCATTTTTGTCGCTAAGTGTTATCCTATATTATAATATGCTCTCTATTGTATCTATTATTTTATTTTACTTAATTATGCTAAAATAATATATAAATATATAGATAATAGCATATTTAAATGAATAATATATTAAAAAATAATAAATTATAAATTTTGAATAAATTAAAAATATACTACTATTACAAGAACAATATTAAAGGATTTTACAAACATGCCACATACTAATCTACTGTATTTTATATTTATTTGTATAAGTATAACTATAAATAATATAATTTTAATATATTTATAATTTGTAGGTTGTGAAGCATCAAATATATATATTATATTTATATATTACGAAATATCATATATTATTTGTACACTACATAAGAAATTAATAGTATAATTCCATTATAATAATAGTTTTCTTAATAATATACTTTTTAAAAATAATCTTATAATAATTACTACAATTTTATAATAAAAAGAATAATAATAATAATAAACGTTTTATAAAAAAATATAAATAAAAAAAAAAATAAATTATATATATATTTATTTTTAACATTTTTCAAGTTACTAATATTTATATATTTTCTTAAATTTCTTATTATATAAATTATATGTATTAAAATAGGATAATATAAGGGATATCATATAAATATGATTATTTTAATACAATTTTAATTATAATATATAATATTTTGTTACTATTTTATAATAATATTTATTGTACGATTAGGTTAATTCATTTTTATTATATTGTCATGTGTTGATAATTCGATATATCGATATGTCGTGTCGAAAATAATTTTGTAGTTGGTATATTATATAAATTATATATATATATATATATATTGTTTTATTTGTTCTGTAATAAAACACATATTTTATTTTATTAAAAGGGAAATTATAAAAAGAAAGAAGATAAAAAATAATTAACACAATATCTTGTATTTCGCAAAACATTGTAATGTAAAATAATAATAAATATGTATTATATATACTATAAAAATAAAATGATAAAGATGAATGCTATTAATTACAATTATATTTATTTATATTAGTTTATATTATATAAATATAATTATATTTAAAATAATATATCCATATAGGATTAATAATATAATATATTTATTCTATAATATATACCATTACATATTATTGTATATAAAGTATTGAAAATATGTTACAAGGTGTTCTTAAATGGTGTATTATAAATAAATATATATATATGTATGTATACTAACAATATATATTTATATAAAATCTTTATTAAAAAAGAATATATAATTTACACTCGTTAAACTGAAAAAAAGAATTAATATAAATAAAATAATTTAATAACCACATAAGAATAAACAAAAAAAATAAGGAAAAAAAATATAATGTTATAAAAATTTAATAATAAGAATATTCTTGTATTATAAATCTAAAATTCATATAACATTAAATTGAATTTAATATCAAGAAACCATATATTTATTGATTTAATAATTTTGTGTATTGTAGTTTTTTATTCATTTTTTTTTTTCTACGATAACGTAAAATTAAATAAATAATTACCATAACCAATAATATAATCAATATGGCAATGACGGAGTAACCAATTGCACTGTACAAATGTGCACTTTCTTCATTTACCAAGGCTATTTGGGCTTTTTCAGCATTTTTAGCAGCTTCACCGGCTGCACTTGCAGCTTTTGCAGCCTCTTGAGAAATTACTTCTGTAAATCTAGAACTTGAAACTTCAGAATTTATTCTATATGAGGCTTTGCAAAATAAAGACGTAAAAGCAGGATTAGAATCAGTACACATACTGTTTGCAGAGTTAACAATGTTTACAAGTTTCATTGGTTTATAATAAGTTGTTGCAGTAATCATTGCAGACCAATTTAAATAAGAAAAATCACTTAACCCTACTATTTTTCCTAATTCTTCAATGGCTTTAGCCATGCCTACCTCAATACCCTTTTGAGCTGCAGCAACCAAAGCAGCTTTTTTCACTTCATTTACAGCAATTGGACCAATTATTCCAACACTTGCTGCAACACCTCCTAAACCACACCCACACCTAAGACAACCTTTTTCCACTTTTTTTGCTAATGATTTTTCCATTTTATCTTTTACAATAATTTCTTGTATATCTTTGTCACATTGTTCTTTACATTTTCGGCGTTTATCTTTCATACGTTCGTCGTATTCTTCAAATCGTTCTGACGTTTGTCGATCGAAATTTTCCTTCACAGATTTCATATCCCCATCATTATCATAAATTGACATTTTAATGTCACATTCGGTTAACACTCGTGATGAAGTATTTGGTGTATATGGTGTAATGTATTGTTTATTCTCACTATGCGCCTATAAAGAATGTAATATATATATATATATATATATATATATATATATTTGTTTATAATTAGGTATATTTTATATATACACAAATAATAAAAGATAACATATATATATTATTATTGTAATTTTTTTCATTCATACATATGATGATGTTATCAATATATTTAATGAAAGTGAAAAAAATAATATTTCAGAGTAATGCATTTTCATATATATTGTAATACTTATATGTTTTTATTATTAATTGAATAATTAACTAATTAATATATAAAAATATAATGTGCTTTATTAAAAGAATTACATATGTTCAATATAAAATATTATTCGAGTTCTATAATATAATACAGAACTATTTTTCCATTATAAAAATATATTTTTTTAGTGCAACCATATTTTACTCTTTTATTCAAAACAAATAAAAAAAATTATTAACTAATATTTTAAAAAAAATAATATAATGAAACATTTCCATATTTTTTATAAATTATAATTTTAATTTCTAATAAAATATAATTTTATATCATACGATAATTGGAATAATATATTTTTTTTTTGTTCTTAAACATTTATATAACAACCATATTTACAAACAACTTGTATTTTTTTGTGTTGTAAATTATATACCAATGTGTAGAGAAATAATTCTTAAAGGTGTACAATATGTATATAAGAACCTATTAGGATATATATATTAAATACATATTCCAATATATACATTGTATCATTTCAATTATATATAACAATTTACAACAAATATTGTGTATCATAATATATGATATGAAAAAAGCATTAAATTAATAGTAATTAATAATATAATTTTGTTATTTTCTTTTTTTTTTTTTTTTGTTCTAAAATTTAATGCATGTTATAAGTTTCCCTCTAATTCATCTAGGTTATCACTAACATTAATATTATTATTATGATTTTATATAAAAATATTTGGAAGTTTTTTAAAATATTTATTTATTATTAAAATAGTAAATAGCATAATTATGCAAAAAAAAAATATTCATATTTATTATTATTACAAAACAAGAATAAAAATAAAAAGAAAAATTATATATACTCTTAGATACAATATTCTATTTTTTTCGATAGTGCTTATATTATACAAATGTACTCTATTAACAATTTAGAGATTGTAACATTTTTACAATATATACTAATATATATATATTTTTTTAAATAGCAGTTGTAGTATATTTATAATTTATCGTACATTGTGTTAATATATTTTCCAAGAAAATAATTGATTACTATATATTTTAATAATTATATTATTATATATATTAAAAAAAAGTATCACGATGATATATATATTACGAAAAAAAAGGAATAATACATATTTATTTAATATCTAATTAGTAATCATAAAAAAAAAATTCATAATATTTATAAAAATGAATGCAATTCCTATAATGATAGTATTCATTAGAACAGAAAGAGGGAAAAAAGAAAAAGGAAAAGAAGTAGCGAAAAAGGAACAACGAAAATAGAGTACATTCAAATATTGTTGTAATAATTTAACCTTTATGTTACGAATATATTTTTCTCTATCTTAGAAAAAAACATTTTTTAACGATATCTGCAATAAATAACCAATGGATCCATTTCATAAATAAATGGATAATATTAAAATTGAATTTCGAAATTGTTGATGGATACTCAAGAATAATTATGTATTATAATATAATATATTTTATATTTGTATTATTTTATATATACATTTATAAAACAAACAATATAACGAATTTAAAAAATATATGTTATATTATATTCTTAAAAAAATAGATGTAATCATATATTTTTATAAGAAGTATTTAAAATAAATTAACAAATAAATTATTTATTAAACAATAAAAGTCCTCAGAAAAAATTATAATAATAAATTAATAACTATCACTGGAACCAATAAATATATAGGATAGTAACAAAATAAGTTATAATTGAAACATAATAAATATAAGATAATATAATTATTAAAAATAATAATAAAAAACATTTTATATTAAATTAAATGTAATGTATACACAAAACTATCTATCAAGAATACCAAACACATTATATCTATTCTAATAATTTTATATATTGGAGTTTTCTCTTCATTTTTTTTTTTCTTCGATATCGTAAAATTAAATAAATAATTAAAAGTATAATAACTATAATTACTACTACAATAAAGCTAATTACCATGGGATTAGAAAAAATAGCTGATGTACTTGTTACCTCGCCAGTTTTTTCCGCTGTAAGCGCCTTAGTAGTTTCAGTAGTCATTTTCGCAGCAGCTTGACCAGCCTTTATTGCAGTGTTTTTCGCGTTTAATGATATAGCTGTAATATTATCAACCTTCCCTCCGAACATTGAACCATAATCGCAAAATAGTGTATCTTGGTAAGTAGTAGAAGACAAACACACTGTGTTATATTCTTGCACAAATTTTTCAACAAAAAACGTTGAATTATTAAACGTTTTTCCAGTAATAACTTCTGCTAATGTTTTACCATCTAAAAACTCTATATTGAATGCATCTTTTATTCCTTTAATGGCTACCCTAATACCTTCAGCAATACCGGCTTTAGCACCTTCAGCTATAGCCGCTTTTTCAGCAGCTCCAATAGCAACTTTTACCAACTCATATGCACCATAACCACATAATAAACCCAATTCTGGAACTGCACCACCCAACACACCTCCACATTTCAAACATGTTTTTTCTACTTTGTCCGCTACTGATTTATTGCAAACACAAGTTGGTATATCATCGGTAGATATATCAGTTTCCAATGTTGCTAACTGTTGTTTTAATTCTTTTTCAATTTTATCTTTTAAAATAATATTTTTTATATCTCTATCACATTGTTCTTTACATTTTTGTCTGTTTTTGTTCATACGTTCATTGTATTCTTCAAAACGTTGTGATGTTTGTCGATCAAAATCGTGCATTATTTCTTTCATTTCTGGGTCATCATCATAGATGGATGTATATAGTTCACATTAGCATAATGATCTATATGATTTTATTGGTTCTGTGTTTTTCATATTGGCTGTATTGTAATGGTTCATTTGGTTATTTACCTATAAAAAATGGTGATATATATATGTGATATTTAAATGTAGATTATTTTATATATATAAATATTATATTGTTATAATAATGGTTATTATATCCATACCTGCGATGGTGATAATAACAATATAATTAATGTAAAAGAAAATAATAATATGTTATAGCAATGAACTTTCATTTTTATTGTTATTCGTATATTATTTTATGATTATACATATAATTAATTTAAAATATAATACCTTATTTTATTTTGTAAATAAATTAATTATGCTTAAACTAAAATTTTTATATAGCCTTATAATATAATACACGATTATTTTCCCTTTATGTAAATATATATTTTTTTACTGGATCCATATTTGCTTTTTTATTTAAAACACAAAAAAAAAAAAATAAATAATTAATTAATTAAATTTAAAAAAAAAATAATATAATAAAACATTTCAATATTATTTATAATTTTGAATTTGTATTTCTAATGAAATATAATCTTATGTCATATCATAAATTGTAATAATAATTTTTTTTCTTTTTTACTTTTTATTTTTTTATTTTTATACATGTTAATAACAAGTAAATGTGTAGTTACAAAAAAAAACATGTTTATATTTACTTTTTAAATTATATGAAAATGTGTACAGTAATATTTGTAAAAGATGTAAAATACATATATTAGAACTTATTATAACATATATGCAGGTAATAAATATCCCAACAGAAACCTTGTATCATTACTATTATATAAAAAAATTAAATACAAACATATTATATCATAATATATGATATAAAAAAAAAAATTTAAATAATAGTAAAAAAAATAATTAAATTTGGTTATTTTCATAATTTTTTTTTTTTTTGTTCTAATATTTGTTGTACGTTTACGTTTCTCTCTAATTTATCTATGTTATTACTAAGATTAATATTATTACTTCTATTTTGTACAAATATATTACAAAGTATTTAAAAAATATATTTATTATTAAAATACAAAATATATGTAAAAATATATATATATATATATATATATATATATTTATTTATTATTGTTAGAAAACAAAAAATTAAATAAAAATATTAAGAAAAAGAGAAATTACACAAACTATTACATACTATAATGCATTTTTTTCTTTAGTGTTTATGTTATTAAAATATATTTTTTTCATAATATATATTAAATCACGTCATATACTATTTTACAATTTATCTTATATTAATTGTATTATTACTTGTTCTAAAATTATAATTCTAAATATGTTATTTTAATAATTATATTATAATAATTGCTATTATAATAAATTACATATTATATTAAACAAGTAACACGATATTATTTATATACTATAAAAATACAAGGAATCGTTTATTTTTGTATTTTATACGTAATTAGAATATTTAAAAAAAAATAATAATGGAATACACATATTACATTATATGTTATATTTACATATAACATAGTAATGCATATTTTATAGTAAATTAGTTTGCAAAACCTTATAAATAATAATAAATATAATTTAAATAATCATCTTATACTTAATAAGCAATAATAAAATCCAATCATATATAAACTTAAGCAAGGAAATTTAAATGAGATGTAACTTAATTTTCCTTTTTGGTTCTCATGAGAAATATGCAAGGGGGGAATAATACAATTTTTTTTTTTTTTTTACTCCTCAGTAACTTTATCATATTTTTGATTAACATATAAAGAATGAAATTATGACATATAATAATATATATATATATATATATATTTATATATTTACATATTGTACAATATAAAAATAATTAATTTATAAACAATCTATAATATAATATTTTGACACAAATGTGTATGTATTTCTTATTTTATTTCAAAAAAATTATTAATATTAAATAATATAAATTTTTCAAAATATATATTTCATATTTATACTACTGTTTTTTTAAATAAAAATATATTTACTTAAAATGTTATTAGTATTCAAAAAAAATGACAATCATAAATAAAATATACACATGTTCATATAATAGATCTAATAAATGTTAATTATTATTTTATATTTCATTAATTAAAATAAAAAAAAAACAATTAAGTTCTACTATATAACAATGCTTATTTTATATTATTTATTTATTATTTGTTCTTTGGTTTACTATAAAAATATATTCTCCATACCATTTATATTAATCATAAATAATATGGATAATAATTATCTATTCATTGTAAATTTTACACTTTAAAAATTAAAAATATTACTTTAATTATATATGTATATATATTATACGTAGATATAAATATATGTATATATATAATTATAAAACAAGCAAAAAAAAAATATTTCAACGGAATCATATATAAAACTTATAATATATTAAAATTTACAACAAACTTAGAACAACTTAATTTCCATTTTCCTATTTTTTTTTTTTCTTTGCTGTTAATTTGTTTTTTTTTAATAAAATTAAATAATTCCATATTCTAACAAAAATATATATATATATATATATTTATGTATCACTTTTATTTTCTGTTTTATCTTTACCCATCAATTTCCCTCTTGATGGCCACAACCACACAAGAAGACAAATAACAATTATAATGCTTAATAATATTATTCCTACAAAACTACTGAATGCTATAAATGAAGGAACAGCTGAAAAATAAATTGAAAAATTCATAACAGAAAATGTTCCGAATTGCAAAATACCTGCTAAAATCAATTGCCCTAGTGCAGCACCTGACAATGTACATAAATATATTCCTAGACCCTTCCAAAAATTAGACCCTTTAAATATTATGCTATATAATGAATTTTTAATTTTTGCCATAGTACCAACTGAATTAATTGTTTCTATCTGTTTAAATATTTCTTTGTTTTCATTTTTCATTAAATCCTTGACAAAATTTTCTTTTATTTTTTGAACCATTTGATCGTCATTTATTTCGTTTTGATTTAATATTACATTCGAATTTATATCTTTACATATTATATTTTTTTCTTCCATCTGTGTATTACTTGAAATATTCTCAACTCCTTTATCATTTTTATTTTTATTTCGTATTCTTTCATTCGTCATATTTCGTTGTTTATTTATTTCTTCATTATTTAAATTTTTTAACACATTATTATTATTATTATTGTTGTTGTTTTTTTTTTTTTTTTTATTTATTGATTTAATACTCATAGGCTTTTGTCTTTCTTTTTTTCTTCCCTCTTCAGTATTTTTGTCTTTTAATAAAACACCAGATTTGTCTTTTTTCTCAAACGGTTCTTCAACCATATGTTGTAATAAGCATCTCTTACTTGAAAAAAAGTAAAAATGATATTTACAACAATTTATATGTTTCTTCCATTTTATATCACTATTCTATAATGAAAAAAGGTACACAGATAATATATTTTTTATCATTATTATAAAATTTTTAAGAAAAAAAAAAATAAAACAAATATATATATATATATATATATATATATATATATATATATATATATATACATTTATTTGTATGTATTTATGTATAATAACTATATTTTATATATATTTTTTTCTTTTTTTTTTTTTTTTTTTTTTTCTTTATATATTTCATTTTATTAAACTTTTTAACTTTAATCATATAATAAAAAATATGTAGCTATTTTTTTTAGGATCAAGTAATATTTTTTATTTTTTTATTATTATTTTTCTTTATCTTTTTCTTTTTTTTTTAATTAAAATTATTTTACAAAAACTAAAAAAAAATCCCAATAATTCTTACATATATAATAAAATTTTATGTTATATATATATATATATATATATATATATAAAGATATATTAGTACATGGTATTATATATTTTTGATGAATTATTCTTTTTACCTTTTTTTATTATAAAAAAATAATTATTATATATAACTATAAATATATATATATATATATATATATATATATGTATATATATAATATATGTAGTATCATATATAAGTTCTTTAAGTATCTATCTCTAAGTGGCTTATTAAATTATTCATATAAATAAAATATATATATATATATTAGCTTTTATAAATTTATAAAGGCAAAAAAAAAAAAAAAAAAAATATGGCATATATAATAAAAGATATATAATGTATTTTGTAATATAGAAAATAAACAGTCTAAAAAAAAAAAAAATAAAATATTTATAATAATACAATAATTAAAAAATTCATTTATTATAAAATATATTATTACATTAAAGTTAAGATTTTCTAATATTAAAAATAATGATGTAGATTTTATAATATATATAAATATATATTTATTTGTTTGTTTATTTATTTTAAAATAGTGATATAATATAAATATATTATAATTTTATATCATACAAACAATAAAAATAATTGTACAAGTCTAAAAAAAATTAAATCCTTTATCCATTTATATAATAATACAATTCAATATAACGCACTCTTATTTTATAAAGAAAACATATATATTTGTATATTTTTTCTTAACATATTTATATTTTATAAAATGATCACATTCATTTATCATTTTATATTAATTTAAAGGTATTAATTTATAATATACATAATGAACTACTTTCTGTCACTTTTTAATGTATCCTTATTTTTTCTCTTAATATTTAAATATTCATACAAGGTAATAAATAAATAAATAAATAAATAAATAAATAAATAAATAAATAAATAAATAAATAAATATTGATATATTAGTATTAATATATATTTTTTTCTTTCTCTCTCAGAATATAGTAAAAAAAGATCTACAAGATAAATTTAACAAATCCATAATAACAATAAATATAGCAAGTCGAATACTAACAGAAAATAATAAAAAATGGTATAAGAAATATATTTATACATCAATATTTAGTGGAAATAAAAATCCACAAAAAAGAGAAAGAAAAAATGAAGAGGAAAATCAAAAAGACAATACAAAAGTGGATAATGATAATAATATGGAAAATGAGATGGAAAATCATATAGATGATTCTATAGACGACCCTATGGATGATCTTATGAATGATAAATGGGAACATCATAATTCATTGGAAGATAGAATAAAAGAATACTATACATTAACAGACCCATCAGATGGCGAAGAAAATAATTCATTTTTTAAAAAACTTAAATTAATTATGAATATATTAGATGAAGTGCATTCTGATTTATTAATAAATAATAGTGTTACAGATGGAAGTATTTTTTCTCCCGAACTTGTACCTATAAGTGTTTTATCAACCATGACATTAGCCTGTCCACCTATAGGAACTGTCACTCTTCCTTATATTACTAACAGAATAAATTTTTTGAATAGATATGAAGGACAAAATATACACACAGAACATGATTTAAAAATATTTAAATGAAATATATATATATATATATATATATATATATATATATATATATATGTGTGTATATATATGTATACTTTTTTGTGTGAATTTTTAACATATATATATTTATTTATTTATTCATTTGTTTAGCTTATATATTCCTACGATTAATATCATATAAATTAATGATATAATGTAGTATCATTAATCCAATTAAAAAAAATTATTTTTTTTTTTTTATTTTTATTTTACATGATCATAAAATATTACTTTCTCAAATATCATAGATTCTACTAAGGTTATTTTTATTGGGGCTCATGTTATATAGATATAAAATATTTACTATTAATTAATATTGTATCTATTTCGTTATTTTTTTTTTATAGGGATTACATATATTATAATTAATTATAATATGTGCATATCACTAAATATATTATATATATATAATATTTTATTAATATAATATTTGTTTAAAAAATTTATAATTGTATAATTAATTTTTCGACATAACACTTTTACAGTCATATATCAATAAAAAAAAATTACATGAAATAATAAAATTTGTTCTATCCTATAAATAAAAATAATATATATGTATATATGTGTAATTGTCATTTAAATAAATAAAAGTAAGAAAGAAAGAAAGAAATGATTTTATATATTTATTATATTATATAATTATATTTAGGTACAATTCATAGAATTAACCTAAACGTTACAACGTAATAATTTATCTACACGCATAATAAAGGATAAATAAATAAATAAATAAATAAATAAATATATATATATATATATATATATATATATATTATTTATTCAATAACATAATATTATATCCCAACATATATTTATACAATTTAATAAATAAATCAGCAAATGTTATATTTTATATGATTTTATGCAAATTTTATATTTTTTTTGTTTTTAATTTATATCTCATTATATATCTTATTAGGACACATACGTTTAATGTATTTTGGATCTTTGTTATGACTAATATAATAAAAAGTTCATTTTTTTGTTAATTATATATTTACATGTAATACATAATTATATATATGTGTATTATTATTTATATTATTATACATGCTATATATCTTTTACTATGTATATAGATACTAACCCAAATAATAATATAATATATATATATATATATATTTATGTGTCATAACATTTTTATATATATAATAAAAAATAAAATAAAATAATAAAAAAATAAAAGAAATATGTACTATATAATATTATATTATATAGCATTGATCTATGAATTTATTCTTATATAACAATATTGTAAGTATAATTATACAGCATAATTACATGTTATAATAATAATAATATATATTATTCAAGTAATAGTACTAATAATAAACATACGTAATATAATTTTTATTTTTATTTTTTCCCTCTTTCCTTTTTTTAATTTAACACAATAGCTTATATTACTATAAAGATATATGTTTTCTCTTTTATTTTATATTTCTTGTATAAATTAACAATAAAAAAAAAAATAAAATAAATATATAAATAATTAAATAAATAAATAAATATATATATATATATATATATATATATATATATATATATATATATATATATAATAGTTGTGTTTTATTATAATATAACAACATAGTTGTTATTTTTAATATTATCTATGAATATTTTTTATAATTTATAGTAAAACGAAAAATAATAAGAATAACGCATGCACATATAATATAGAAATATACTTATGTATAATAGTTGTATAATAGGATAATAAATAACATATAATAATACAAATATATATATATATATATATATATATATATATATATATATATTTATAATTATTTGTTATTATTTTTATATATTTTTTTTTTAAATATTATTTTTTTTTTTATATATTTTTTTTTTAAATATTATTTTTTTTTTTATTTTTTTTTTTTAATTATTATTTTTTTTTTTATTTTTTTTTTTTAATTATTATTATTTTTTTTTTTTTTTTCTTTAGAATCCAGCACTTTTTCATATATCACATACATGTAATAATATAGCATTACATGAAATTTATTATTTATAAAATTATAATTATTATTATTTTAATTTATATAATATACAAATATTTAAAAAAAAAAATCAATGATAAAAAGTATTTTTTTTATAATATTATTACATAATATACATAATTCAAAAGAATAGATAATATAAATAATTCACATCTATATATTAGAATACACTATAAAGAAATAATAATAATAAAATATGTTTCATTATATTTATAAAATATATATTTTTACCATAATACTATGTGCATCTAATCTATTTAATAACGTAATATATAATAATATTTTATATGTTTTATTCAAATATTTATTTATTTATAATATATATATATATATATGTATGTGTGTGTATTTATTTATAGAATGTAGTAGAAATTGGAACATACAAATTATCATACCATAATGGAGGGATACAATTCAGAATGTTAGCACAAAAAAACACAAATAAAAAACCATTCGGAAATACCTTAACGAATATATTGTTTAAGGACAAAAAAAAAAAAAATCTTGATCCTCAAATTTCATCTCTAGTTAGTTTAGTAGATAATATGGATATAACTCAAGAAAAAAAAGATAAAATCAAAAATCTCTCATTAAAATATATAAATAGTAGAGATGTAAAAGAAAAAAATGAATCAATTAATGAACTTCAAAAATATAGTAATAACGAAGAATGTAAAGAATATATGGATAGTTATTTAATGCATCTTCGTATGCAAAATGATATAAAATGTTTAAAAAGAAAAAATTTGTGGAATAATATTTGGATTGTTTCAACGACCTTATTATTAATCATTATAATGATAGCATGTATAATTGTATGTACACCTGAAACATATACTGCATTGTACCCTGCATTTATTCTTTTAATTTTTATTATCCATATAGTTGCTCGTTATTTTCCTGACATGAAAATAGGTTTTAAAAAATTAAAAACAAAATTGAACACATTTTTTCAAAACAAAAAGCAAATAACAAAATAAATATTTTGTTATTTATTTAATCTAATATTATGATATATAATGTAATTAATTTTTATACGTTTTTTTATTTATTTTCATTTATTATAAATATTATAAATTACTTATTCACCCATTTGTTATTTTTTTTTCTTAAGTTTATAATATAACTAGCCAATGTATCACATAATTTTTTTTTTTTTTCTAAATAATAAAACAGCTAGATGGCTAGCCAAAATAAATAATTATAAATAAATAAATAAATATATATATATATATATATATATATATATATATATATATATATATCTGTGAAAATACTTAAATTGTTATAAAAATGAAAAAAAAAAAATTATGATAAAAAAATAAATTGTTCACTTTTAAGTTTATATAAAAAAAAAACTTTTGTAAATATAAATTTAAAAGTAAAACATTTATATATATATATATGTGTGGGTGGTGGTGGGTGGGTGCTTCTATTATTATATTATGAAAAAATGTTATTTCTAATATTATTTAAAAAAATAACATATTCATTTATATGTACATTTTTCCTTTAATAAAATTTAATTTTTTTATTAATCCTTTATATATATATATATATATATATATATATATATATATAATCCCTTATATGTGTGTGTACATATAATATATCCTCAATTAACCTTCTGTAATATCATTTTACCCAATGATTGTAATCCTTTAGCTCTTTTAAGCATCAAATTTGTATCTCCTTCTGCATTTTGTAATACTTTTTGTGCTGATCTTCTTACCGTTGTTTCAACATCACACAAAATAATTTTTAGAATATTCCTTAATATTTCTTCTAGTATTTCATTTTTTTCTTCCTCTAATAAATTTAATATATGTTCATAGTATAAATTATCTATGGCTCTATGTATATTATCTATACTATAGTCTATATTATTTATTATATCATCCAATACATAATTAGATGAGGATACATATTGTGCCTGCTTTATAAAAGGATTATTTTGTTCTTTAAAAGGATAATAATTTGTTATTATAGATATAAAACGACTTTTACATTGTCTCAAAACAATTGAATTTCTAATCATTCTCTCATTAGCTTCTTTTAAATATATATCTTTTTTATTTATACCAGAATTTGCTTTTTCTTCTAAAAAAATATTAGAAACATTCTCATATGTCCATCCTATAGATTCTAATATAAAATTAGAAAATGAAGACTTTAATAACATGCTAATTTCATTTTCCATTAACTTCTCCCATTCATCTTCATTATCTATATATAAATCTAATCTATCTTTTAATAATTCAGCTACTTCCTCTTCTCTTATATTTTGCCCTTCCATCATTTCTTTCATAATCATACCAACATAATAAAATATATCTTCAATAAAAATACTTTTCCCAAAAAATAATTTAACAAAAATAGGTACTTTGGTATTTTCAATATATTCATACATCATATCAGAGGTAAATATTAAATTAAAAAATATAAAAGGAACAATAATTATCATTTTATCTCATTCATCAAAATCACCGGAATCATATAATTTTCTTCTATTCTGATAACTCAATATTTTATATGTCTCATTTGTATTCTCAAATTTATTATGAAACACTAAATTATTACTTTATTCATCTTAGATAATATTTTAAAGATAAATTATAAAACTTTCTTTTAATTTCATTTATATCGAAATCTTGTTTTACATATAAAATTTCATAATAATTTTTTTTCATGTTTTTTTTTTTTTGTATTATGTAATTTTGATCATCCAAAATATCTTCATCTGAACTACTATGTATTTTATTATTGTTATTATAAGAAAGATATTATTCAAAAAATAATTATTTGTCTATAATATAAATTTAATACAAATAAATATATTACTTCAATTCACAATTATATTCCTTAAAAAACATATCATATTATATATTAAATTGTATATATATATTTATTCAATAAACCATTTTTTATTATAATTTTATTTCTTTTTTATTATAAATACCACCAATACAATCAAAAAAAAAATATAACATATTACGAATACATAAAATTACAAGTAGCATAAAAAAGGGATACAATATATAAAACATAACAAAAACGATATAGTACAAAAATTCACGAAATAAATTAAAGAAAAAGAAAATGAAAAAAGTTATAAAATGTTTTTATTTCAGTATAATAATACTCCTTTTTTCCACTTGTAATTTTTATTGTTGTTTTTTTTTTTTTTTGTGATTTTTTAACTTTAATTTATCTATATATATTACTTTTTATATATTTTTTAATATTTTCCTTGGTAAATATTAATGCTTAACTATTCTATGCTATTAATATAAAATTTTTCATTATTACATTAATAAAAAATATATTATATATGTATATTTGTATAATTCTTTTCCATTAGAATAAAAAACAAAAAAAAATTATTTTATTAAATTATCTACAACATGTACTACATATATATTTGTTTTAGGATAGATACATCATATGTATATATTTATATAATGATAGTATCTATCCTTTTATATTTTAATAACATAAATTATTTTTTTATAATACGTGTGTGATACAAATTTTTTTTTTTTTTTTAGTATATTTTAGTCATACGTATTCTTTGAAAAAATATATTATTTATCAATTATTACACATGTATTCTAATATTTTTTTTTTTTGAATATCATAAAAAAGAAAAATGAACAAAAATTAATTCTTAATATTAGTACTATCACAAATAATACTTATATTGATACTACTATTAATACTAATGGTATTTTATTAGATATTTATATATTAATCTAAATAATATATATGTATATTTTATTGTTTTTCATAACTATGGAAAGATATATATTCATATATATAACATGCATATAATAAACATTCAAGCCTAAAAAGAAAAAAAACATTATATAAAATTAATAATATTTATATATTAAAATGGCAAAACCTTACAAAAGAGGCACATATATAATATATTTCAAATGTTGTGGATAAATGGAAAAGTAAAAATGTAAGTGGATAAATACATATTTATATGAGTAGACGTAGAGATCATAAATTTATATTCTATAAAAATTGTTTTTATTTTTTTCAAATAACGCCACAAATAATATACATATATATATTACTATATTTTGTTATACTACAAGAAAATGGCGAGAAGTAGTGCTGTTGGTACCCAAAAAACAGTGATGCAAATCGCAGAACAGTTTCAACAGGAGGAGAAGCAAAAAGCGAATGGTATTTAGTGGTTTGACGGCTCAAGCTCACAAATGTCAGTACAACAAAGGGGGTCAAGGAAATGACCTATAAGTTAATATTTGCATCATTGACAAAGAAAAACATACGAATGATAAACGTGAATATGGTAAGGGTGATGATAAATATCATCGTCCATGTACTGGAAAAGGTACAGGTCAATAAAAAAGATTTGAAATAGGAACGCCATGGGAAACGAAGAAGGATGATGTAAATCAAAACCACCAAAATGTCCTATTACCTCCTCTCCGTCGTCATATGAGTACATCAAACATGGAGAATTTAAATGTAGATAGCGAGGGACTTAGCGGTAATCATGTGAGTGACTTATTATTAGATGATGTGTTGTTGACAGCAAAATATGAAGGAGAATACATAAAAAAATAATCTTAGTAATGATGTTTCAGGAATATGTACTGTTATGAAATATAGTTTTGCAGATCTTCGCGATATAATTAAAGGAACAGATTTGTGGGATCAAAACAATGATGCAAAACGATTACAAGAAAATTTTAAAATAATATATGGTAAAATTAAAGGTACACTTGGTGCCAAATATGCCCGTGATGATCCCCCATATACAAATTTACGTCAAAACTGGTGGGAAGCAATGAAATGTCGCATACCAGAATTACGTGCAGTACCAGATAAACAAGGTTACTTACGACATAAATTGGAATGTTCCTGAAAATATTAATAGTACTACTAATATTATGGGAAATCCAAAATATGTTTGAAATAATATATATACCGGAATTGACTTAATTAACAATTCACTAAGTACTAACCATAATGTTGATATTTATGATGAAGTTCTGAAACGAAAAGAAATGAATTATTTGGTACAAATCATACAAAAAATACGACTTTTAATAGTTTTTCCAAACAATCACATAGTGATCCTATAATGAACCAACTAAATCTATTTCATAAATGGCTAGATAGACATAGAGATATGTGTGAAAAGTTGAACCATAACGAACATATGTTAAATAAATTGAATGAAGAATGGACTATGGATCATAATGAAAATATATTGAATATACACCCCCATCAACTCTTGATGATATTCATAAAATTAATGATGAAACATATAATATGATTGGAGCAAATAATATGGTATGGTTATGACAATAATGAAAAATTTTCCCTTGATAATATTAGATCAAAAAAATATCCCACATAATGATATCACAACAAAAAATAATGGTTTTCAAACAAAGAATATACGAACATATATATCTACGGTTATATATATGGACGAAAAAAATAATGTAACATGTGACGATCATTTGGTAAATTTTTACAATTTTTGATGATATTGAAAAGAAATATTATGAAAAATATAAGGAAAATAAAAATCCAATAATTGATAATGAAAATAATTATATGAATCCAAAAAGGTATATATCTAGAGAATCTATTAATAATAAATTAAAAGGAATAAAATATTCCTATATATAATATAAAAATAAAAATATATATATATATATATATATATATATATATATGTTTCCTATCTTAAACAAACATTAACTAAATTTATCCCATAATATATATTATTTGACACATTTTATGTCATATCTGAAATATTGTTAAAATATTTATACTTTTATTTAATTTTTTTTTTTTTTTTTTTGGAATATTCTAATTAATTTTACAGGTGATTCTTTCCAGACTATTCATATATCTATCTTAAATTTTTGTTATAACAGATTTTCCCTTATAATAAAAAACATTAACCATCACGTTGAATGTCAATAAATACATTTTCAGGTAATTGATTATTTAATAGTATTTTGGTTGGTACATTTTTTAAAATTTATTATATAAAAACATTTTTTAATGTATTTCATTCTTCTTTATGAGCGACAGTTTTATAATGTGTGCCATATGCATCCTCCTATTTACTACTAGTTTTTCAAAACAATTTCGATGAATGTTTTATATTTAAATGTATAATAAAAATAAGTATATGAAATAAGGATTTCATCATATTCACTTTCAGAATATGTACTAAACAAGAATATATCTTCAATATAATCTTGATCTGTACCATCTCGTTTAATATTAATATATGTTTGTATAATATATGCTTCCATTTCAATAAATTCTTCAAACTTTTCTCTGTCCTAAGGCCTATATGTATAAGATAGTGGGATAAACATATTCCAAACTACTTGTTTGGAAATTAAAATTTTCAAATTCTTTCTAATGCATCTTTATCTTTGTGTTTTTCTTAAATCACACCAAATAATATTGGGAATAAAATTAAAAAAAATGAATATGAATATATTTATTCATACATATATTCATATATATGTAAATATTTGTTGTTATATATATATATTTGTCATTACTTATTTTGTACGTTCATATTTTTTGAGAATATATATTTTTAATTTATCATTTAGATTTACATATTTATATTTCACATTTTTGTTCTCAAAATTTTTAAACATCATTTTTTATAATATTTGGTATTTATTCCATTATCTTTTTATTTACTAATATTAGAAGCAGAACTTGTATATATGTATATATATATATTTTTTTATTATTATTCTTTATATATATAGAATGAAAAAAAAAAAATTGAATGAAAATAAAGGAAAATGATATTGGATATTAGTTTATACATAGGTATATACTACTATGAATTAATAACTAGTAGATATATATATATATATATAACATCCTTCTTTCATATTTTTCTTTTCTTCAACATTCACCTTTTACAACTTTAGAATATTTATCATACGCAGTAAATAAGTGTTATAATTAATTATATATGTCTATAATTTTATATATATATTAATAATATATACGACATGATATATATATATATATATTTCCTTTTGTGTAATTAATTAAACGTTTAATTTTAAAAATCTAAATATTAGAAGATCTATTTAATATGATATTTGATATATTATTTGAATTTCAAGTTATATTTAGTAAATCAACTAGTTACGTAATTCAAACCATCAAGGTTAAACGATGCTCCATTCAAATATTGATCAATCCATAATTTTGATCTGTATAATAATATATATATATATAAAAAGAATCAAATTTTATAGTTCTTTAACTTTATGTTTCACTGTACTATTTTACAATAATTTTCTATATTATTTTTATCAAAATATCTTCCAATTTTTTTTTTTTTTTTTTTTATATTATTTTTTATTTTATTTTCTTCCTTAATTTTATCTTTGTAAGAATTTAACAAAAGAAAATGTATACATTTTTAATATATATATTATAAATCACCACATTTATATAATATTTCTAAAAAATTTTATTATTTAAAAAAGTATTTGTAGAACTATAAATAGATATATGTATATCAATATGGAATTTTTAACAAATAACCATAAAATAAATAGAAAGAATATCTTTCTATTCACAATTAAGATGATGCCAATTTTTTTTTATTTGTTTTATCCTTATTGAATCAGGTAAAACAAAAATATATATATATATATATTTATACATTTAGTTATTTATTTACATTTATATATATTTTTTTTTTTTTTTTTTCCTTAATTTTATTATTTATAAGAATTTTACCAAAAATAAAAAATATATATTTTATTATATATTTTATATATTTACCATATTTGTAATATTCTTAAAAAATATTATTTAAAAAAAAATATATATAATTAAACATATATATATATACATGCATATGAACAACGAATTTTTAACAAACCACAGTAAAATAAATAGAAAGAATATCATTATGTTTTCACAATTAAGAGATGCCAATTTTTCTATTTGTTTTTTATTTTTATTTTTATTGAATCAGGTAAAACAAAAATATATAAATATATATATATATATATTCATTCATTTATATTTATGTGTTTTTTTAATTTTTTTTTTTTTTTACTTAATTTTATCTATATAGGAATTTAACAAAAGAATATAAATATATATTTTATTATATATATTTATAAATCACCATATTTCTAATATTTTTAAAAAATATTATCTAAAAATATATATATATATATATATATATATGTATATTAATAAGGAATTTTTAATAAATCACAATAAAATAAATAGAAAGAATATCTTTATAATCACAATTAAGATAATGACAGTTTTTCTATTTGTTTTATCTTTATTGAATCAGGTAAACCAAATAAATATGTATATTTATTTATTTATATGTCTATATTTTTTTTTTATTTATTTATGTGTATATATTTTTTTTTATTTTTATATAATTTTAAATTTATGATATATTCTTTTACCATTCTTTTTGTAGTTTTCAAAAAATCCATACAATTGTCAAGCGACTGATTCTTTAGTGAAATCAGATTATAAATTTAATCGAATTTTATCAGATCCATTTTTTTTAGAACTAAACGAACCAACACCAAAATATTTAGATAAATTGTTAAAATCCGGAAATGATGAAATAAATCATAAACATGAAAATAAGGAATTAAAAAATTCATTCAATTATCAAAACACTGATTCTTTAGTGAAATCAGATTATAATTTGAATCCAATTTTATCTCATCCATTATTTTTAGAACTAGACGAACAAACAAAAAAATATTTAGATGAATTATTACAATACGGAAATGATGAATCAAAGGAATCCAAAAAAACCAATGAAAGAAAATACAAGAAGAACGAATATCCAAAGGATGACCCCAAAACAAAACAAAATATACCGGAAGTAACAGAAAAAGTAAATAATGGAACAACAAATTTTAAGAAATATAAAAGAGAAACATATGATAAAGGAAAAGAAGCAAAATCAAAAAGATCTCGTTACCTCAAAAATACAAAAATGCAAAGAAAGCGTTATAATAATTTTTATATAAAAGCAGAAAGGGATTTTCAGAATTCTTTATATAAATTAAATGATAAAAATGTTAAATCTTGTGAATTCGAAAATAAGATGAAATCATCTGACAAATTATCTTCATCAAATGAAGCAGATGAACCAAATAAAATGCAAGAACCAAATATAATAGAAGAATCAAATATAATAGAAGAACCTAATAAAATAGAAGAACAAAATATAATAGAAGAATCAAATAAAATAGAAGAATCAAATAAAATAGAAGAACCAAATATAATAGAAGAATCAAATGAAATAGAAGAATCAAATAAAATAGAAGAATCAAATATAATAGAACCAAATATAATAGAAGAATCAAATACAATAGAAGAATCAAATAAAATAGAAGAATCAAATATAATAGAACCAAATATAATAGAAGAATCAAATACAATAGAAGAATCAAATAAAATAGAAGAATCAAATATAATAGAAGAATCAAATACAATAGAAGAACAAAATAAAATAGAAAAAGTGAATCAAACAAAATCACCATTAAGGAATCATCAGATCCAAATAAATAATACTATTGATAAAATAATTCAAAATTCCAATGGAGATGAAAAACTTCAAAGACTTAAGAGTACATCCTGGTTAATAAATAATATGGAATCATCTGAAGAAGTTAAACAGAGACTTAGAGGGCTAGCACAATCATACATATATAACCCAGATGAATCAAAAAAAAGAAAAATAATTAAAGAAATTTATAAATATAGTAAAAAAGAAGAAAATAATGATATTAAAAATATGTTCTTAAAAATACTTAAATGTAGAGATTTAAGTAACACAGAGCCTCGAGAGTATCATTTACCTTTACAAGGATTATCTAGACCTTGTTATCTTTTCGTATAATAAAAATGTGTATATATTATTATTATTATTATGTATTTTTTTTAGTGTATTTATTCTACAAAACACTTCTAATTATTAAAATACTCATACGACATGAAATATTTTAATAATACATATTTTATAGTTATAAACAACATTATTTGTGAACTCTAATTTGGATATTATAGAAATAAAAAAACATATATATATAATAAAATAACATTGCATAAATAAGCCACAGTTATATATTAATATAAATACTAAATTGTAGGGTGTAATTCTAAATTTATAGTAAAACTATTATAATTAAAATATATATAATAAATGAATAATATATATATATTTATATTTTTTTGTATATAGCATTTTTAATAATTATATATTATTTATAATAAATATGTTTATAAAACATGATATGACACATTCATCTTTTATATATTATATAACTATAATCTTTTTTTTTTTTTTTCGTATATTACACACTATATATAGAAATTAAAAATATATTTTTATCTCCCTAGAAAAACATCTAAAATAATAATATTTTTATTATTATATTTAAATTGAAATAGCACTATAAATTTTGTAAATAATATAATGCTATTTTTAACTTTTTATATTGAAAATTGTGATCACATCTATTATTATATAAAATTATTTTACTTTTTTTATGGTATTATAATATATATAAATATTAATATATTTAATATATGGAATTACTTATTATTAATATTAAAATATTACTATATATAGAGACAGTTACCTATCTTTACAAAACGCAAAAGAAATGATAATATAAACCAAAAAAAAAAAAAAAAAAAAAAACATACATAGCGATCAAAATATATACACTAAATAAAAATAAAGATAATCTCAATGAAAATTAAAAAAAAAAATAATAATATTAATAACATAAGTAATAAAAAATTTTATATTATACGAAGAGAAAACTAATTAATATATATATATATATATATATAGTAACATGTATATCTTATAAAAATATTGAGAAAAAAATATCCACATAATATTTATATAATACACCAATTATAAAAATCCAAGAATAAATATAATTATATAATTTAACTTCATATTTAATAATTATAAAATATATATATATATATATATATTATGGATTTATGTGTGCCATTATATGCAATATTTTTAATAATTTTCTAAAATATATTTGTGTATGTATTTGTATTTGAATTTTATTTTTTTTTTTTATTAAATTCTGATCAGTTTAAACATAATAAAAGTTATAAGAGTAAATTGTATTAAGAGGAAGATATAATATATTTTTATTTTTTGTAACTTTAATGTCAATATTAATATATACGTATGTATGTTTTTGTGAGACAATAATTTATATTAATGTATTGTATAATATATATCACGTCTTTCTTATTTAGTAAAACATTTGTTTTCTTAAATTTATATGAAATTCGTAATTGTTTTTTTTTTTCTTTAATTAGGACATAATTTCTAAAATTTTTATAAATAAAAAAATATATATAATATAATATAATAAATATATTAATTTATTGACAAATTTTATTTATAATAAAGAAATAAAATATTCAAAAATATAAGAATATACTATCAATAAATATAACATATCTTACACGATATATATTAATATATATATATATTTATTTAAAAAAAAAAAAAATTAATAATTATAAAAATAAATACAAATATATTCATTAATTTTGTTAGATAAAGCAAAATATTTTTAAAAAAGTAAAGTACAAAAAAAAGGAATATCTTTTAGTAAAATAATACAAATTTGTATTTATTCATTTATAATTTAAATTACACATCATATAAGAAATAAAGAATATACATATATATATACATATTACATATTAATAAAAATAAAAAGAATATATTAAAACAAATTATGGTTGTAAATTATATTTATTTCTGTTAACATATAAGATAATTCAATTATTAAAAATACTAATAAAAATAACATATAATATTTTCTTAAAATAAAAATGTTTTATTTATTTAATTAATTAAGCTCTAATTTTTTATTTATAATATTTTTATCATTCTTTGGGCACAACCAAACAACAAGTAATACAAATACTATAACTGTAATAATTATTGACAATATAAAAAATCTATAAATACTGATAGAAACTAGCAACAAATATTTATTAAAAAGAGTAATACAGTTCATATTTCCTATAAGGAAAAATAAAGAATTAACAATAAGAAAAATATTACCTTGTATTAAAAATATACCCAAAAATTCTAAAAAAAAAAAAACACAAAAGATTTCCACAAAATTGTTCCTTTAAATATAATTTCGTATAATTTATTTTTTATTTTATTCTTTGTTTCAATCAAATTAAATGAATCCCTCATTTCATAGTATTTATTATAATCGCCAATTAATACATAATACGCTTTTATTTTACTCCTCACAATTTTATCTTGCCACTTTTTATCTTTTAGTTTTTTTTTTTTTCATAGTTCTTTCCCTTCTTCCTAAGATCCATTTTCCTTTCATAGTTTTTTAATTTTTGTTTTACCAATTCTTCATATAATAAATCATATTCTTTTGATTCATAATTTGTGTTTTCATTTTTAATATATTCTGCTAAAGATTTATTAATCCTTATGTGAAATTTGTTATTGTTTTGAATTTTTCAAATAAATTTATAACATGATTATTCTATAAAAGTGGGTAAATATAAAAATATAATAATTATCAGTAAACCTTTTTTATATACTAAATTATAATATACAAAAAATAAAAACCTATTTATTTGCAATACTTTTAAAGCATATTATAAACACACACTGTATAAAGATATATATAAATATATTTAACAAACTTTTTGACATTTTAATTAAAATATATTATTAGTACAATTATAAATAAATATATATATGTGACTTACACCAAATAATTTTCCTAATATACTTATCCTTTATTATGAATAATTTTTCATTTTTTTTTTTTTTATCATTCTCAGAATATAATAAAGAAAGGTCGACAAGATAAATTTAACAAATCTATCATAAAAAAATATATAACAAATCGAACATTAACAGAAAATAATAAAAAATGGTATAAGAAATATATTTATACATCAATATTTAGTGGAAATAAAAATCCACAAAAAAGAGAAAAAAAAATGAAGAGGAAAATCAAAAAGACAATACAAAAGTGGATAATGATAATAATATGGAAAATCAGATGCAAGATCATATAGATGATTCTATAGACAACCCTATGGATGATTCTATGAATGATAAATTGGAACATAATAATTCATTAGAAGATAGCATAAAAGAATACTATACATTAACAAACCCATCAGTTGATGAAGAAAATAAATCATTTTTTAAAAAACTTAAATTAATTATGAATATATTAGATGACGTGCATTCTGATTTATTAGTAAATAATAATGTTACAGATGGAAGTATTTTTTCTCTCGAACTTGTACCTATAAGTCTTTTATTAACCAAGGCATTAACCTGCCCACTTATAGGAACTGTGACTCTTTCTTATATTACTAGCAGAATAAATTTCTTGAATAAATATGAAGGAGAAAATATATACACAAAACATGAATCAAAAATATTTAAATGAAATATATATATATGTATATTTTTTTGTGTGCATTTTTAACACATATATATATATATATATATATATATATATATATTTATTTATTTATTTATTATTTTGTTTATCTTATATATTTCTACGATTAATATGATATAAATTAATGATATAATGTAGTATCATTAATACAATTAAAAAAAATTAATTTCTTTATTTTTATTTTCCATGATCATAAAATATTACTTTCTCAAATATTATAGATTCTACTAAAGTTATTTTTATTCGAATTCATGCTATATAGATATAAAATATTTACAATTTATTAATATTGTAGCTATTTCATTTTTTGTTTGTAGGGATTACATATATTATAATTAATTATAATATGTACATATCAATAAATATAAATATATATATATTTTATTAATATAATATTTGTTTAAAAAAATTATAAATGTATAAGCATGTTTTCGACATAACACTTTTACACTCATATATCAATAAAAGGAAATTACATGAAATAATAAAAATTGTTCTATCATATAAAAAATAATATATATATATGTATGTGTATAATTATCATATAAAAAAAATAATAAATAAATAAATAAAAGACAGAAAGAAATTACTTCATATATTTATTATATTATATAATTATATTTAAGTACAATTTATAGAAACAACCTAAACGACACAACATAATAATTTATGAACACATAAAAAAGATAAAATAATATTATATATATTTTATAAATATATTATTTATTTTTTCAACAACGTAATATTATATACCAGGATAAATTTATACCATTCAATACGTAAATGAGCAATTTTTATATTTTATATTATTTTATACAAATATTACATCTTTTTTTTTTATATTTTTATTTTTTACACTTTATTATATATCTTATTAGGACATATAAATTTAATTTATGTTGTATCTTTGTTGAGATTAATATAATTAAAAAGGGTTCATATTTTTGGTTTATTATATGTTTACATATAATAAATAATTATATATATATATATATATATATATATATATATATATATGTATTTATTATTATTTATATTGTTATACTTGTCATATTACTTTTACTTTGTATATCAATACTAACTCAAATAATAATCTAATAATATATACATATATATTTATGTGTCATTATATTTCTTATACTTAATAAAAAAAAAAGAAAAAGAAATATATACTACATAATATTATATTATATAGCATTGATCTACGATTTTATTCTTATATAACAATATTGTAAATATAATTATACAGTTTAATTACTTTCATACCATAATTACATTTTATAACAATAATAATATATATTATTCAATTAATAGTACTAATAATAAAAATATATAATATAATTTTTTCTTTTTCTCTTTTTTTTTTTTTTTTTTCATCCTCTTTCTTTTTTTCTATTTAACATAATAGGTTATATTACTATAAAGATATATATTTTCTCTCTTATTTTTTATTTCTTTTATAAATGCACAATAAAAAAAATAAATAAATAAATATAAATATATAAATATAAATATAATAGTTCCGTTTTCTTAAAATATAAGAGCAAAATTGTTATTTTTAATTTTTTCTATGAATATTTTTTATAATTTGTAGTAAAACGAAAGAAAATAAGAATAACACATGCATATATAATATAGAAATATAATTATGTATAATAGTTGTATAATAGGATAATAAATAACATATAATAATACAAATATAAATATATATATATTTATTTATACATTTGTTTATTTCTTATTTCTAATTTGTTATTTATTATTATTATTATTTTTTTTTTTTTTTTTTTAGAATCCAATACTTTTTGATGTTTCATATATAGGTAATTATATAGCATTACATGAAATTTATTGTTTATAAAATTATAATTATTATTATTTTAATTTATATAATATATAAATATTTAAAAAAAAAAAAAAATCAAAATGATAAAAAGTATTTTTTTTATAATATTATTACATAATATACATAATTCATAAGAATATATAATATAAATAATTCACATATATATATTAGAATACACTATAAAGAAATCATACTAATAATAATAATAAAATATTTTTCATTATTTTTACAAAATATATATTTTTACCATAATACTCTGTGCATCGAATCTATTTAATAACGTAATATAAAATAATATATTCTATATAAATATTTATTTATATATAATATACATATATATATTTATATGTGTGTATTCATTTATAGAATGTAGTAGAAATTGGAACGTACACATTACCATACCATAATGTAGGGATACAATTCAGAATGTTAGCACAAAAAAACGCAAATAAAAAATCATTAGGAAATACCTTAATGAATTTATTGTTAAAGGAAAATAAAAAAACAAACCTTGACCCTCAAACTTCATCTCTAGTTAGATTAGTAGATAATATGAATATAACTCAAGAAAAAAAAGATAAAATAAAAAGTCTCACATTACAATACATAAATAGTGATGATATATTAGAAAAAAATAAATCAATTAATGAACTTAAAAAAATACAGTAAAAACGAAGAATGTAAAGAAAATATGGATAATTACTTAATGTATCTTCGTATGCAAGATGATATAAAATATTTAGAAAGAAATAATACATGGAATAATATTTGGATTGTTACAATGACCTTATTTTTAATCATTATAATGATAGCATGTATATTTTCTGTTGGTATTACTCACGCATCTGCATTTTATCCTGCACTTTTTCTTGCAGTTTTTTTAATATATATGTATGCTCGTTTTTTTCCTAAAATTAAAATAACTTTTACCGAATTAAAAAAAAAATTGTACAAATTTTTTCAAAAAAAAAAATAAATGATAAAATAAATATTTTGTTATTTATTTAATATAATATTAAGATATATAATATACTTTTTCACTTTATATATATATATAATGTAATCAATTTTTATATTTTTATTTATTTTCATTTATTTTCATTTATTATAAATATTATAAATTTTTTATTCATATATTTGTTTTTTGTTTTTTTTATTCTAAAAATTGTTGTATGTTATATGTGTCTCTCTAATTTATCTATTTGTTTACAAATATTATTGTTTTATACAAAAATATTTTAAATCATTTAAAACATTCATTTATGTATTATTAAAGTATTAAGTTATATAATTATGACAAAAAGAAAAATATTAATATTTATTATTAATTAAAAATCAAAAACTAAATGTTAAGGATGTGAAAAATTATACATATAATAAAATACCATGTCTTTATAATGTTATGTATTGTTGTATGTTATACTAATATATTATATTTATAATTTACAGATAGTCAGATTCAGATAATATATTATTATTATATATTATTTCAATTTTCCATTTTGTGATATTTGAATGCAAAGAATGTAATGTGCTTTACATTTTTTGATTATATTTTTCTATGAAAAATATAAACTCTTTAATATATTTAAAAAATGTGTTTAAATTTTTTTTTAATCTGTATTGACATATCTTATATATTTATATAATCCAAACATTATTATATATATTATATGAATTGCATATATTCGTTGTGCTCATTATAATTTTAACTCATAATGTACGATGTTTGAAAAATATATTTATTCATTTAAAAATATATATTTTATATAAAAAGTATATAATAATTAAAAATAATATATATAATATCTTTTTTATTGATTACACATTTGATTAACAATAAAATATTGTATTAACATTCATATTTATAAGAAATCACAAATATTGTTTAATTTATTTTATCATTGGTATTTCAAAATATATTACCAAATATTTTGGTAGAATATATATTTTTATATATAGTGCTTAATTTTCTTTCCTTTTCATAATGAAAATCTTGTCTACATTTTGTTTAATATAAAATAGAAAAAAAGTAAAAGTTAACTTATTAAGATATAATATTTGAAAAAGAAAAAAACTCTACTATTTAAAAAATTATAAGGTCTTATTTGATTCAGATATAATACAATATGTTTTGAAACATCGTTATGTTATATAAATATGAGGTATTTACAGAAAATATCATTAATATATAAATAATATTTTTAATTTAATTGTATAATATTTATTTAATATAAAAATTGAATTAAGGGTTATAAAATAAATATTATAATATAAAATTTAATAAAATAAAAAGAATTATAAATTATAGTAATTAAAATTTTGACATAAGAATTATATATTTTTTTAAATTAAATAAGTAATAAACATATATTATGTAAAATTATTATATCTTAAAATTTTCTTTTTTTTTAAATATATAATAAATATAAATGTCTTTTTTTAAGAAATTATTTTTCAAATAATATTATATCATATGTAAAAAAATTATTATAAAAGATAACTAATATAAAAATAATAAGATATATCATTTATATATTATAAAATAAATTAGGTGCTTAAATGTTTCTTGCATTCATGTTTCCATGATTTTTTTCGTCTTCTATACAACCATATATATAATACTATAAGTACAACAACTAATACAATTAATACCAGAGCTGCAATACCATAAGGATTAATAGTAGAACTCGCAATACTAGCCATTCTCATAGAATCCCAATAAAAAATAGTAACACCAGAAACACCAGCATTCTCGATTGAAGAACTAAAAAAGAAATAGATACCAGCAAGCGCCTTCGTAAATTTATTAGCAATATCTAAAGAATACAAACCGGTAATTACCTCTTTAGCAGCAGTCACAGCATATCCAATACCAATATTGCTCACAAGAAGAGAGCACAATGTACATATACCTACACCTCCAAAGCAACCCTTTTTTAAATTATCTAAATAATTATCATGTACCTTACAGCATGAAGCCAATTCATCTCTCAATATCTTTTGATTTTGATAATCACAAGATTTATCATATAATTTTCTATAATCACTTGTGTAAATTCCTGATTTTGAGATAACATTATGTTCATCACGAATTGAATCATCATATTTTTTCAATAATTCCTTTTCCATATTCGAGGATTTCTTCATACCATTCTCATATAAAGATTTGGTTCTTTCTTTCACTAATAATCCGTGTAATTCTTCAAAAGAATTATTAGTCTCTATATATTTTTTAATTCTTTCTTCATTCAATTTGTCAATTATTTTTTTAAGCTCTGGATCATTGTTATAGTGTGGACACTTAGGCAATTGAATTTCAGCTAAACGTCTTGATTTCATCATTATCATTTGTCTGTTATTTTGAATATAGCCTACATTATATTTTTTATTATGATTATTTACCTATAAAGGACAAAATAATATATATATATATATATATACAACATTTAAAGCTATTAATGTATTATATATTCATGCTACTGTAATAAAAATATATTATTTTTTTTTTTTTTCATACATTATATGATAAAAATAAAACAATCAATAAAATGGACATTACTAACATATTAATGTAATATATATTCATTTTCAATGAAAAAAAATTATATTTTATTATTACAATAAAAATAAACTAATTTACATAAAACAGCATGTTGCATTCTATCTTAATCTTATCATGAATAGATAATATAATCATTCATTATAATTTTGGGATATTACATATTTATATTTTCGTCATATATATACAAAAAAATTTCACGAATATTCAACTAATATTAAAAAGACCAAATTTGAAATATAACAAATAATAAAATTTAATACATAACATGGATTCGATCATTGTTCTTTATATTTATTAATATTTTTTAAAGTAATTCAATTACATATATATAAATAAATTATAATATAAGAAGTTTCAAATATATTCAAATGTACACTATATATATATTATAAAATAAGGATTACGAATAATATATTTTTGTTACAAAATATATAAATGTGTAAACAAATTATGCTATACGTCAAAATTATATATACATTTGTATTATAACAATTAAAAATATATGTACGAAATAAATATCCTAACATATATTATATTATATTTAAAATTTTTTAAAAAATAACAAGACTTGTGTTATATAATAATATGTAATATTCAATTAAAACTAAAACAATAAAAAAAAAAATTATATATATATATATATATATTTTTATTTTTTAATTCATTTGCTTCTTACAACTAATAAATAATTAATAGAAAATTCTCTCTAATGTATCTTTTATACTGTGCAAATTTATAGCTTATAAATACATATATATTTATACTTTTTTTTATTTATTTATATAATTAATAGAATATTTCAAGGAATTATAGATGAAATAATAACACAATACAATTAAAATAAAAGTGATAAATATTATTTATTACTTACAAATTAAATAATAATTAATCCATATTATAAAGATATTCTTGAATAATATAAGATAGTTTCTAATGTTCTGTATAATGGAAAATAATACAAATATATTTGTATTTATAAATTATATTTTATTATGCATTCGAACATTAAAAATAATAATTATACTATTTGTACAATTTATAATATGACAACAGTGTAATTACATTATATCAATAATTTTTTACAGAACTGTAATTTTCAATATATTATAGTAATTGTTTAAATTATGTAATATTTAATAAAAGAAATAAATAAAGTATTAATATTCATGTATAAATGGGAAAAATAAAATAGTAATTTCTTTACTATCACTTTAACATTTATTAATATATAAAAAATGTTTTATATTTCTAATACGTTTAACAACATATACTAAAACACATACACAACTATTGTACCATATAGGTATTTATATAGTAAAATAATTATTATGCAACGTGTTTTACCTATTTTAGAATAAAAGCTATGTATACATGATTCACACTCATATTTTTCATATTAAAAAAGAATCCATATATCAATGATTCATGTTTTAAAAATGTTCTAGATTATAATCTATTAATTATATATATATTTATATATTTTACATTTGTGTTAATATCTATCCTGTAAAAATTAAATGTCAAATATCATACATTCAAAAAATTAAACAAAATATAAATAATAATTATAATAATCATTATTAAAAAATAGAACAAAATAATAATAAAAATAATAATTCTATTTTAGAACACTCGAAATATTAATTAGTACATATATATATATATATAATAATAATATAAGAATTATAAGGAGGAATATAATTATAATTATATATATTCATATATTTTACAACATTCATCTTTTATTTAATATATATTTTATAAAGTATACTAAGAAGCTTTCACTTTTTTCCTTTTTTTTTTTTTTTTTTTTTCACAATACACCTAGAACTAATAACCTTACTCCAAAAAATGTTAATGTAAATATAACATCTGTAAGTTCAATTCCATATATAGTAACACCTGACTATATCAGAAAAAATCTTGAACAAATTAAACTAATAAAAGATATAACAATCAAGGAAAATTTTAAAAAACTCAAATTATTGAAAAAAAAGATGAAAAAGATGAAAAGATATAAAATGATATTGAAAAGTTAAAATAAGAAATAATGGATACATAAAAATTATGTAATAATAATATAAATAATGAAATTAAAGAAATTAAATCATTAAATATTCAAATCATTAGGTATAAAATAGAAAATGTTAGATCGATGAAACATTTATTCATTGATGTTGAATTGAAAAGACTTATGTTCAAACAGGATATTAAACGATTAAAACATTTATATGAAGCATGTCTAAAAGAAGAATAAAGAATTGAAAAATTGAAATATAATATAATCAAAATATACAAATTCATTTCATATTTAATACCAATACAATATACTGTTGAATATATAAATAATATTCCAGGAGTTATCACTTCCAATTTTTTTAAGAAAAAAAAAAAAATAAAATAAACGTAAATCATTTTTAGAATTATGCAGTACATTATACGAAATGTTGGAAGAAAACCTTCATATGTATGAAATTATAGGATACTTTTTTGGATTTGGTTTATTAACAGGAATAAGAAAATCAATACACTCAATTGTTGCAACACTTGCTGTCTACATTAAATATGTTTCTTTCTTTTTTTTTTTTTTTTTGCAAAATTCTCCAATTCTGTGGGTAAATGTAGTAGTTTATTACACGTTTCTTCCTGTAACCTTTTTACTTACACACACTATATTAAGTTTTATGAAAAATTAAAACTTTTATAGGTAGCATGTACACCAGCATCAAGTTCTACTAATCCTGCCTCAAACGTAGTAGCAATAATAATTATTGTTATACTTGTTATAATACTTTTAGTATTTTTATATTATGTTATAAAAGAATCAGATTTTTTAGAAAATGAAAATTTTCAAAAAGTAATTGATACTATACAAAATTGTTTTGATAAATATATAAAAAAAATATATATAATTTTACTTTAGGAATATATTAGATTATATAAAACCATCAAAACCAAATATACAATAAAGGAAGAATTTAAGAAATGTAATATATTTCTTTTCATTATTATATACAAACTTTTTATTATATGGAATAATGCATTGTTAATATAATTAATTTTTATATTTTCAATAATTTCCAAATACATAATTATTTTATTCATATACACATTAATATTTAAAGAAAAAAATTCTTATATGAATTTTTTTTTATATATAATATTGTCTTCTCACTTTTGGTGGTAAATATTATATAAATTATTCTATTTACAATAATTATAATTTCATATTATAATTATAATAAAGTTATACCATTAATTCTTTATATTATTTATTAAACATAAAATATTATTCTATAAATACATCATAAGTTACTATAATTGATAAATATATATATTTACAAATTAATATTATAATGTATTAAATCATACCATATGTAGATTTTTATAAATATATTATAATACATAATAATAAAAATGTACAATGTTTTAATTTATATATTTCCTGTGTGTAGGTAAATTATAAGAAAATACTACATATATATATATATATATATGTATATACCTTATGCTTTTTTTTTTGTTGTTGTTTCTTATATATATTAACATAAAAATAGGTATATTAAAATTAATACATATTCCATTATATTTCAATGAATATAGATATTATATATATATATATACATATTTCAAATATAGTTTCTTTCTAACAAAATAAACATTATATTTTTTCCCATTTTTATAATATATATCCATTACATATATAAGGAAAAATATAATAATTAAAAAGAAAAAAGAAGTGTTTCTTAATTTCACGATTAACATATTAAATAATATTAATATAGAATAATTTTATTATTTATTTTTTCCGTCTTTTAATAATTGTGTATTTATTTTTTAAATGTTTTATATTTATTTTATTAAAAATATTACTACAATTGACATAAAAAAAATATTATTATATTTTTTCTAAATTATAGTATTATTTCTTTATTATTTTTCATGAAAATATTTTTGTCATGTAATTTTTTATATTATTTATTTTTAAGAATATATACATATATTTCCTTTGCAACGTTTATTTATTTATTATTTTGAAAAAAATACAATATATCTAAGAATAATACACATTATGCATTTTTTATCTTGTTATATCTAGAGAGAAAAAAAAATAAATTCAAATGAATTATAAACTTTGCATTCTTTACAGAGAATATTATATGAAACATATTCATTTTATAAAATTGTTTAAAATTATTTTTTTCATTTTAATTTAGAATTTTTTTATTTATAAAAGTTTTATTATAATATATTTTTTAAATTAATTAAAAAAAAAAAAAAAATTCTTTTTATTCTAAAAATGATATTCATATTTTAATAAATATAAAAAATATATATATATAAATATATTTATTATATGTTTAGACATATTAAATATATATGTATATATTTTTAATAAATAATAAAATATAGAATTCATTAATAAAAATAATAATTTAAACCCCTAGTATATAATAATAGAGAAAACGGAAAACGAAAATATATATATATATTGAAATAATATATTGAAAATTAACAATTTTCTTTTTCTGTTATATAAACAAAAAAATATGAATTCATATAGGTTATATACAATATTAAGACACATAAAAGTATTTTAATATGGTGAATCATTAGTCATTAATTAAAATTATAATTCAATATTTCTAACAAATATATATATATATATATATATATAATAAATTATTTTCCACATGTTCCATTATATACTGCTGTGCATTTCCTTAACCATCTAAAAAGCATCCACGTCATTACATAACAAATATAAATATTATAATAATTGAAAAGACAACGAACAAAACTACAAAAATACCAATAAAAATTCGGGCAAATAAACAAGTACCTGCAACTATAAGTGCACATAACATATTAAACATACTTATAACTGCACCAGCTCCTAATACTTTTGCGAACATTGATAAATATTTCCTAAAATTACATTCCTTAAACATCTTCCTATATAACCAGTTCTTTAATCTTATGATACCAGAAGTTGATTTTAAGGAATTATTCTTAATAAAACATTTTTCAAATTCATTATTTAATTTTCTATTTGATCCATAATTCCATTCTTGTCTATCCTGTAAATTTTCATCCATTTGATTTACATTATATCTATTATTAATTCCATCATTTCTCTTTCGTAATTTATCATTTAATATTGTTTCATTTCTTAAACTACTATTTGTTAACGTATGTTTCATAAATTCTTCTTTACCATATTCAGCTAACGATCTTGTAATATTTAAATTAAAAAAACTATTATATATTTCATTTTTATAATTATATTTTTTATTATAATCCTGCAAATAAACAAATGAATATATATATATATATATATATATATATATATATATATAATTTTATTCAATATAAATTTCCTTAATATTATTTTATACATACACATATGATAAGAATTTTCATATTGTCATATACACATTTCATATATATATACCTTATATAATGATATAAAATGTCTCAAGGAAACAAATAACAGAAATATATTAATATAAAAAAATTTCATATTTATATTTAAATAATGGTTTAATTAATTTTCCTTTATGAAATTAGAAATCCTTTTTATTTGTTTTTTGTTTTTATCCTAATACTAATAAATTTATATATATTTATAGATTTTACATTATATTATATTATTATCCCACATTCTAATTTTACAAATAATTGACTAAAGTATTAATTATTTGTTTTTTATATTTACAAAAAAACATTTTTTTTAATATAAGTAATAAAATAACATGTTCTTACATTTTATTAATATTAATATATTTTATAATAATATTCCAAAATAAATTATATATATATATAACATATATATTTAAAACTTTTACTTAGTATATTATATATATATATATATATATATATATATATATATATATATATATATATTATGCAAATACTACAATATGGATGAAATATCAAATATATAAAGTAATATTACATCATTTTTTTTTTATCCAGTAAATTGTAATATATTTTATTTATATAATTCATTCATAATATATTACTATTTTAACAATACACTCAAATTTTGCAATTTTTATTTTCTATTATATTTATATAATACAGAAACTTATTATGGATAAATAAAAAATAAATAATTCTATTTTGGAAATAAAATATAAACGTTTGTTTATATATGTATATTTATATATATTTATATAAATAAATATATAATAGAAATAAGAAACCTATAATTATGAACTTAATACTATGTATTTAATTTAATTCTTATAATTCAATTATTATATATATATATATAAATTTATTTATATATATTATGCTCATTTATAAAAAGAAAAATAGAAAAATATATTAATTATAGTATACCTTTAAATATTAATATATATATCTCATAGCATATATAATTTATAATATTATGGAATTATCAATTTTCTATTTTTTAAATCTTAGCACTATATATAATATAATATATATTTTATAGTAAAATAATTTATAAAAAAATAATTTAATAAATAAATAATAAGAATAGTTAAAATATATATTATCAACTTACACACAGAAAAATATAATAAAATCCAATCACATATAAAGTTAAGCAAGGAAATTTAAGCGAGATATAATTTAATTTGCCTTTTGGGTTCCCATGAGCACGATAAAAGGCAAAAAGACTACAATGTTTTTTATTCGTCATATTAATAACTTTATTTTTTTTTTTTTTTTTATTAATATACAAGAAATATTATTATGATAAATAATAATATTTATATATATTCACAATTAAAAAAATAAATAAATTTATAAAATAAGCTATAATATAATATATCTTTATTATATTTAAATTTTTTTTACAATTTATTGAAATATAAAAAGTAAATAAATGAATAAAATATATTTAATTAAACAAAAAATATATTATTTTTTTTTTTTTTTTTATATATATTTATTTAAACAAATGTAAAAATCATAAATTCAAGAATATTATCAGTAACACTTATAAAATAATCATTTAATAAATATTATTATTATACAGTTATATGATTATGTTTTATTTTTTTATAAAAAACATTCGAAAAATTTATACCATAATACAAAATTCATTATTTATTTTATGCATAAATATGAAAAAAAAAATACAAAATAATATTTAAATGCATATTTTTTAATATACCTTATTATATATATATATATTTTTTTTTTTTTCTTTTTTTTTTACTTATTTATTTATGTTTTAAATACTTTCAAAACACTAATGTATTTCTTCCATCAAACCTTATATTAATATTTTTGAACCTGAACAACTCTATAAAAGTATTAATTATCATTTATTACTATTATAATTAAGAAATTTATTAAATCATTATAATTATTATTAAATATATTAATTCTTTTTTTTTTTTTTTTTTTCTAATTTTTTTATGTACATATTTTTCTTTTAACATAAAATTGTGCAGTATAATAATATAAATATATATATATATATATATATATATATATATATATATATATTTTTTTTTTTTTTAATGGTCTTAAATATTAATTTTATATATACTGAAAATAAATTTTTGTTACAAAATAACATTACATATATCAAATTTTAAGATTTTATATTAAATTAAATATATAATAATATAGAATATTTTTAAAATATTATATGTACATTTTTATTCTCTGAAAATTCTATATAATGTACAATAAAATTTATGTTTAAAACACACTTAAAATTTCTTTTTTTAAGACATCAAAAAAAAAAAAAAAAAAAAAAATTTAATGTAATGTAAAATAAGCACCATAATTCATATATATATTTAACAAAATCAAATAAAACATTATGGAAAAATAAAAGGGAATTACTAATAAATATATTTAACGTTATTTAAAAATAAAAAGTATTAAATATATATTTTTACAAAAGAATATAAAATGATTCAAAAATATTTAAAAAAATATCTATACTAATCAATATATATATATATAATGAAGAGAACACAGATATGTTTAAATGTATATTAAATTAATTATAAAAAAAATATTAGAATTATTAAAAATTTTCGTGTAATAGTTCTATATAATATCTGTCTTGTAAATAATATTATTATGATAATAAGAATAAATCATACAAAAAAGTTATATATGTATATTTTAATGTAATATTCTATGTAAATAATAAATGTGATACATATATGTATATATATTTATTTATTTATAAAAACACGTACACTTCTTATTATAATATATATATCAGAAAAATATATATACATACATATATATGATTAATATAATAATTGTTTTTTAAAATTAAAATATATATATTTAATAAATTTTATTAGAACATCGACAAGAAGAATGAAATACCATATTTTTATATAATTTTGTATATTCTTCTAAGAAATTATAATTCTACATATATATATATATATATATATATATACAATTATTTTATACAATTCAGTAGATTTAAAAAACATTTTGTATTATTCTTTTATGTATAATATAATTAAAATATATATATATATTTCTTTTAATTTTTATAAAATATAATTTTTAATTAACAATGAAATTTCCAATTTTTTTGTAAAAGTTCCTTCTTATGCTTTTCATATAATTCTTTTTTTAATAACTTAAAATGTTCTAAGAATGAATAAATAAATTTTAATATATCATCAAGTGTATGTTCACCATTAATTAACATAAAAAATATATTACTCTATTTTATTACTTCGGTTGCTACAGTTTTATAAAATTCAAATACACTTTTCTTTTCATACTCTTCAATCTTTAACTTTTCCTTTAATGCAACAACACGTATTATAACAATCATTATCTAAATATTTTGTGTTTTTATACATTTAACTGTTTCAATATATTATCAAAACCATTTGAAAAACAAAATATGTGAAACCATATATTTATAAGATCTTCTTAAGGGGAACATTCTTCTAATGAATTTAAAGCCTCACGTAATTCATGTTCTGTTAATTTTTTTGAAAAATCATTGTAAGGTTTATTTTCTAAGATTATTTGTTTATTATTATTTGAATTTGTGGAACTTTCATTTGTTTTATCCAAATGAATCATTATATTTTTCCTTATTTCTTTATTCTCATTTTCAATTTCACATACATTTCGTAATATTATCACACAATATTTTGAGCATGGAAATATATTTACTTCAAATACATTCTTTAATTTTTTGGAAAAAAATAAAAATTTAATTACACTTAATATTTTATATAACGAACATATATATAAATATATTTATAACTAGTAAAAAGGTTTAGGAATATATTATTAAAATACCAATAAACATATATAAAATAATGAAATTACACATTAACTTAATGACATAAAAATAAAAGACCTACAAGGTATTCCACATTTTATTCTTTTCCCACTTTTATCAGAATAATATAAATTATATTTATGCGTTTTAAAATTTTTATTATGAAATATACACATAGTGTTCAGTAATAATTAATTAAAAAAATATATATTTTTATACTAATTTGCTTTGTAATATATATTATATATGAAAATTAGGTTTTTTATTACAATATTTTGTAATTATTAATAAAGAATAAATATCAAAAAATTTGTATAAGATTTATATTATTATTATGTGCGTATGAAATATTATTTTATATGTATATATACACATAATGTTATAAATATATATATATATATATATATATATATATATATAGCATTTTTCTTTAAAAAAAAATTATAGTAATAATAAAAATAATAATTTTAAATAAATATAAAATTTATAATTTGATTTCTTTGTAAGAAAAAATAAATATATTTTATAATATTAAATATAAGAATTTATAATTTTATAATATATAATTAAATAATATAAATCTATATATACAACAAATATATATTAAATATGATAATTATGGTTCCTTCACCAAAATATAATATATTTACTAGTATTTATATTAATGTATTCATTATATTACTATTTGGTAGAAATTACACAAATATTTAAAATTTTATTAAACATATGAAGAAGTATTATTAGATAAAATATAAAATAATTGTTAAATTCATATATGTTATTTTGTTTCTCATAACACAAATCAAAAATTTGATGCAAAGAAATATATATATTTATGATAATATATCTATACAAATTAAAATAATAATACACACATCATAGAAAAAGACACTAATATAAATTATCTTTTATTTATTATATGTAAAATATATATATTATTTTAAATTATTATAATAAAATATATATATATATATATATATATATATATATATATATATATAACACGATATGATACATTAAACGTTTATATGTTATATAACTATAGTGTTTTCTTTTCTTATCCATATATTACACACTATATATAGAAATTACAAATATACTTTTATCTTCTTCGAAAAAAAAAAATCTATAACAATAATATTTTTATTATTATATCTAAATTGAAATATTAAAAGAATTAAAATGTATCATTCTTCCACGCTTAGATAAATATGAATATATAAATATATTATACTGGGATATGTCTCGTGATCAAAAATTGTATAGGTTTCTAAACGATATAAATCAAAATTTTTTTATATAGTAATTACATACAGCAATGAATTTAATGTTTTACTAAATAAAGAACATACATTAGATAATATAAAATATCATATATATACCTATATTGTAACTTTTGAAGGAATGAAAGAAAAATTATATAACATATAAAAAAAAACGTTTCAACATATATTCCAGAATCCTAAATTGTATTATACATTTCATATTTACTTAAACTATATTTCTTATATATATTAGGAAAAGAGAAAATATATTTTTTTATTACAATTAATAATATATGTATGTATGCATCTTTCTATGCATGTATTTATTTATCACGTAATTTCATAATAATATATATACTCAGAAAAATGTGTAATATATATATATATTTTAATTATCATAAAAATATATTCAATTTATATATATATATATTCCTATTACATATAAAGATATAAATACTTCAAGAATTATATAAAATATATTTATTATTAATATTATTTATTTATAAACTAAATAAATAGAATTGTTTATTAATTTTTAATAGTTATGCATGCATACCTGATTAATGATTAATATATTTTATTACATACATGTGATAAAAACAAAAAAAAAAAAATTAATAAAGAAAGAAAATAAAAATTTATATATTAATATCATATATAGAATAATATAATAATATATATATTTTACAATTTAGGTACTTTAAATTATTAATAATCATAAAATATAACACATAAATGCAAAAAATATATATTATATATAAATATATTTATAACTTAATAAGAATATATATATATATATATATTATGTAAAAAAAAAGAAAAACTATTTTGTATATTAAAATATTATTCACTTGTTTTGTAATACTCATCCTTATGAGACCATAACCATGTAACAAGTAACCAAACTATTATAATTGTTAATATAATTAATAATATAATAGCTGCAAGGATACCTGCAGATACAGCAATTAATGTAGAACCAATTACACTAGTATATACACAAGCACATGTACACGCAGATGAACATACACATGAACATACACATGAACATATACATGAACATAAACATGAACATATACACGTACATGTACATATACATGAACATATACATGAACATATGCATGAACATATGCATGAACATAAACTTGAACATGAACATATACATGAACATAAACATGAATACGCACATGAACAAAAACACATAAAATATTTAATTATATATCCTATGAGCATAATAATCTCACAAATTATAGCACTATTTCCCAAAACTGTTATGATTCCTGATATAAATTTCCAAAATTTATTCTTTTTAAAAATCATTTTATATAATTTATTCTTAAATCTAGTCATCCAACTAGGTTTTTTCCATACAGTATTTGATTCAGATATGACATTACGTTCCTTAATCATATCATTTTTATAATAACACCATTCTACCATATTAACCGATTCAAATAAATCTTCAGAATACTTATTGTTTAACATATTTCTGGAATATTTTTTATCATCCTTTCCATTATTCAAATTCTTCTTGTATATTTTTTTATTATATTTTACAAAATTATCATATAATGTATCATTTTTTGGCATCTCATGATATACCGGTTCTTTTGTGGCACATTTTAAACTTGAAATTTTCTTATGAGAAGAACGATAACTGTTCTTATCATCATACCTATATAAATCCTTTCTATGGATATTTAAAAAAAAAAAAAAAAAATCAAAATATTAATAATAATAATAAACATAATATGTAAAATTAGTTTGTTACAATTATTTTGTTTTATTTATTTTTTTTATATTACCTTTTGTGCTGCAAATAATACACGTAATGTAAGGGTAAATAAAAATATAAATGAACAAAAATTCATTCTTGCACTATATATTTCATAATATTCTATGAAATAATTTTAATTCTCATTTTATTAAAAGAGAATATATTCAAACTTAACAAATTTTATAAATATATATTTTTATATAGAACATAGAATTATATTATTTTAAATAATATTGTTCACAAAAAAAAAATAAAAAAAAAAAAAATAAATTTCTGTTATTAATAAAAAAATATCTCATATATAAATATGATAATTATGTATTATTTAATATATATATATAATTAGTATACATGTACTATAATTTTAAACTCCAGATATATATATATATATATATATATATATATATATATATATATTTGATATATAATAATACACACTTACATAATTAATTATATATGAAAACAATTATTATGGATACGCCTAAATATAAATTCAATATATAATAAAAATAAGTTTAAAATATAAATATATAAATTAAAAATATAAAATAATATTTTTCTTAATATATATATATATTTTTAAGTATTATAACTGTTCTATAAAAATAATACATATATACATATGTGCATAATTTTTTCTTCTTTTAAAACGATACAAAAATATATTTGATTCATATAAAGTAATAATCATAGTCATTATTACATTAAGGAATTCTTTAGTTTAATTCTACTTATAGAAAAAATAATTATAAGGAACCGACATTTATATAATTATATTTTCATTAATATATTAAATAAAAAAACATCAAATCATATTGTAATTAAATATTATAATTATATTATTATTCTTCTAAGTAATAAATATTATATTATATTAATTAATTAATAAAATAAATAACACATTAATATTTATAACAAAGTAGCTATTTTATGTTACAATCACAAAAACAATAATAATAAGAATAATAATATATATATATATATATATAAATTATTTCATGTATTATGAAATAAATATATATTCAATATAAATTGAATATACATATATAATTAATACAAATTTATACTATATAAATCTATACTTATTATGGTCGCAATATATATTTAACAATGTACTTATTCAGAGAATAATTTAATATTAATTATTCTTATCATTTATATAATTATATTTTATATTCTTATTTATCCATTAAAAATATATATATATCACATGTATTAATTTTAACAGAGTAATATATATCATATTGTAGTAATATAAAAATACTTTATTAATTTAATATTTGTTTTATCAAGATATATATTATTTTACCAAAATTAATTCATGCGCATATAATTTAAATAAAATTATGTTATACGTATTCAAAATAAAAAAACATTATATGCGAAACACCATAAAATAAACATATTTTTCATATGTTCAGTACATACGTCGATAATATATAAAATGATATATATATATATATATAATAAAACATTCTTGAATAATTATGTATATATGTATATATATATATATATATATATACATATTCTATATTGTTCTTAAAATAAACAAAATTTATCATCACATCTATAATAACACATGTAGTTCATAAAAAAAGCGTACAACAAATATATCATAAAATAAATTTATATTATATAATTATTTCCATGAAAATACATAATTTATAAAAAAAATATAATATTATTTAATATAAACTATAATTATTTATATTATTTATTTAGTGAATATAAAATGCGTTATAAATATATATATTATTAAACACGTTATATGTGTCAACGTATTAATTATCAGTCAAAATAAATTCCTACAATGTCAAACGTTTTAATTTTTTTAAAAAATATACTATTAAAATATTTTTTTAATTTGCTATTATACATTAATAATGAGGTTAATCTCTAAATATTATATAATTTTTTATTCATAAAATATTTATAAATATTATATAAAAACTATTTTCATAGAAAATACTTTAATATATTTTGATCATCTTATTATATATATATATATATATATATATATATATATATATATATATGTGTGTTTTAATTTTCAGCATTTATTAAGCATTTTACATTATGAAATATACAATTATAACATGGTTCCCAATTTAATTTTGAAACGAACATTGAATGAAATGTTAATGTATAATAATAAGTCACAATTAAACGTCTCACATAAATAATTATAATCATGATTATGAAGATAGTGAAATTAGTTTAAATCAAACAGAATTGTTAAAAACTTCAAAAAAAGAATCAAGTAATAATTCAGAAAATACTAACAATTATAATATAATTAAAAGTGAAGAAACCTTGGAAGATTTGCTAAACGAATATGATGAATAAATGAAAGAAATAAAAAATAATAATAAAAAAACTTTTTTTAAAAGGGCAAAACTTGTATTGGAAGCAATTGATAATATTTTTATAGACAAGGTAATAGATTCGAATATACAGGATAGAAAATCAGGATTAAAAGAAGATATAATTGATAACGCTGTAATACTTTGTGATTCTATGATTTTCACAATACCAATATTTTCATATTTATTGAAACGCATTAATTTCTTCCGTTTACCGAAATAATAAAAAAAAAAAAGAAGAAGAAACAATAAATACATTAAAGTAGTAAGAAAAACGTAATTTAATTTTATAATATGAAAATGTATGTTCAATAATAGTTTATAGTGATATTGTACATATATATATATATATATATATGTATTCTTTTTGTATAACTTTTATAATATTCTATTGTAAAATATTAATAGAAATTAGTTAATATTTTCATATAATTTAATCTTCTTTTTTTTTTTTTTTTTTTTGGAGGTATTACTTAATATACTATATCCTCAATATTATATATATATTTATATTTTCTTTAAATAAATAATCAAAAAAGCAAAACATTATATAAGAATATAAAACTTCTTATATACATAATAAATTAACAACTTTTATTCTGCACATTTAATATATATATATTTTTTTATATATATATAATATTTTAATATAATAATGTAATTGGAAAAAATTATAATTTTTCATTCATTAATAAGTATTTTTTTGCGATTTATTTTTCTCATATATTTATACATATGTAATAATGTAATATAATATATATATATATATATATATATATATATTCAGCATTACAATATACCATATTATATATTTTTTAATTCTTTATAATATTAATATTCAATTTCTTTATATTTATTACTTTTTTATTTTATTTTATTTTTTTTTTTTAAAGATAATTCTTCTTATATTGGTCGAGTCTTTACACAAATAAAATATAAAAGGGACGTAATCATATATTAAATAGGACCTTATAAGATTCATGTGGTTGTTATAAAAAACAAAAATTCGCACTTTAATAATAATAAAATATTCCATAAAAATACGATCGATGTAAAATCCCGAAAGTCAAAAATATCTAATAAGAAATATTCAAACGATAAAAATAATATAAATGAATTATATCTAATAGAATATGATGAACAAAAAAAAAAAAAAAAAAAAAAAAATACATTTTCTTATAAGTAATAATTTTATATTGTTTATTTGTTAATTATAATAATATAAGAAATTAATTACACATTAAAGATTAATTTAAAATAATAAGAAAAGAAATTACAAACAAAAAAATTTTAATAAAATTGGAACATATATACATAAGCAAACGCAAATAAAAAAAAAAATAAACAATTAAACATATAAACATATAAACATATAAATATATAAACATATAAACAATTTAACATATGAACAATTAAACAATTAAAAAATTAAACATATAAACAATTAAACATATAAACATATAATTAAACATATGTACAAATAAACAATTAAAAAATTAAACATATAAACATATAATTAAACATATGTACAAATAAACAATTAAAAAATTAAACGTAAAAACATATTAACAATTAAACAAATAAACAATTAAAGAAAATGTATATATATATATATATATATAATAAAGTACAAATTCTAAATGATATTTATAATATTAATAAAAATAATAAATAATACATAATAATAATTTATATATTTATTTAATTTATTGTAATCTTGTAATCATCAATTCAGTATCTGGTAAATCGTTATCCTTTTCATCATCGGTATTATCTGATTGAGTTTCTTGTGAGTATGATTCTTCATGTAATTTTTCATAGTTAATATATGTAGTATTTTTATCTGTTACCTTTTGGATATTACTAGTATGTGGTTGATATTCTTTTGTATCTGGTTCACATAAATCTTCAACAATAGGACAATAATCACATCTGTCATTTAGAAACACTTCATTTTTTCCACAATCATCAAAAAAAGCATATTCATCCACATATGTTGACATTTTATTTCTAAACCTGTTTTCCATATCATATCGTCTTAAATTATTCATAATATCATCGTTGCTATCATAAATATATTTTACTATTCTATTCTTGGAGGAAAGTCTAGATCCAATAACTTCATTAAGATAACCATATTTCTTCATACTTGTATATGCATCGTATTCGTATTTTATAAATACATCAGTAGTATACTTTTTAAGTTTCGTTTTGAAAAAATTTATAAAGTATTTATTAAATGCATTATAATATCTATCCAGAAAACGGAAATTACTTATAATATAAAAATTCACATTTTCAAAATATGCATATAATGGCATAATAGAATAAAAACAAAAAGCATACATAAATCCATTAGTAACGTCCAGTATTAAATTTTTTGTAAGTTCATGAACCATTGGTTTCTTCTTAAAACCCTTCTGTGAAACATGTTCAGTTTGTTCTTTTAATGAAGTAGAAAATCCTCCAGGAAAATATTTTGCAGAATCAAGATATAAATTAGAGAAAAAGTAAAAATATAAATATATAGGTGCATCAGATTTCCAATTAAAGAAAAATTTTCCAGGCGTAGGTCCTTTACGAGAACAGCTAACACCTTCACTATTACATATTTTTGTTTCTGTACCATGCACCCAACCATATGATGCACGAATTCTGAGAGATAGATAATAAGTAGTAAGAGGGAAATATTTTCTGCCAACAAATTGTCCTAATTTTTTAGCAGAGTAATAATTGGCACTAGCAACTGCTTGGTATTCACACAAAAGACTTAAATTTTTATAATTTAACATTTCATATATTTGTGAGGCTAACATAAAATAATTTGAAAAAACGAATGTTTTTCCATATTTTAATTGTGTTATTGGTTTTTTTGCATATGGTGGTAATAATCTATTTGTTAAACTATCCATTATACTTCCGTTATATACATAAGCAAATGTAAGAAATGCAGTGGTACTTGTTGCTACCTGTATATTACTACTTTTTCCATATACTTTATCAAGATTATTTGCATCGTTACTTAACATAGTTGAAAATAACATTTGAAAAGCAGCAAACATAGTTTTGGAATAATATCTTGATGCCATTGAATTGTGTATTTCCATTTCTCTTTCTTCATTGTTTAATTTGGAATAATTATTTGCAACATTCATGAAAAAAATGTTATTCACACCCTACAAAGGAAAAAAAAAAAATAAATAAATAAATAAATATATAAATAATAAAAGTAATATAATTCTATAACTATTTAATATTAAAATATATATATATATATATATATATATGTGCATATTTTAATTTATCATACTATATGGTCGTTTCTTCTGTGCGTCCTGTAACTATCTTCAATTTTTCTAAAGAGCAAATATACCGTTTGTAAGAAAGAAGTATCTGAAAATATATCTGTATTAAAATTATATATTGAATATAATTCATCAACAACTTCTTTCAAATATACTTTATTTATTTTGAATCCATATATAATACCATATTTATAAAAATTTACAGAATTTCCAGTATTCCTATAAATAAAATAATACATTCTATCCCATGTTTTTTTTATTAGGGGTGTAGCTGTTAAATATTTTCTTAAATTAAATATATCAGCAAAAAATATAACATCCTTAAAATTTTTTTTATATAAATCAACTGAATCTCTCATTAACATTATCTTATTATTAATATTATATATATTATGATTTTTATATAAATTTTTGACATGTCTTTGTTCAAAATACATATCATATGCACATTCTATTAATGACTTCAAAACCTCATTCCATTTATTCATTTTAGGTGGCTCAAATTTTTCCGTCAATACTTTACGGTGTAATTCTTTTCTTATATAAGGATTATGATAATTTGAAAAATAAAAACCAGCTGGCGAACTATTCATCCATTCTTTAAATTTATGTTCAAGAATTAATGATAATGGATATGAACGTGGTAATCCTACAGGTGGTTCATTAAGTTGATGAAAAAAATCTAATTGTAAAAATGAGTTCACATGAACTAAAAAGTTTATAGATTTTTTCATTTTTTCTAAGGTACTACTTTTCATCAATTTCTCTAACTCTAAAATAAAAAAAATTAAACAATATAAAAATATATATATATTCAATTAATTTAATTTTTTTTCTTAGTTTCTATTTTATAATATACCATCTAATAAATTATTTGGAAGATGTTTTCTAACATATAAAGTATAATATTTTTTTATAGGGGAAGGAAACCAATAATTCGTTGTAATGGTTTTATGGAAAGAATCCTCGTCTTGTATATTTAAATACATGGCTTCACCTACACTTTTTTTTGAAATTTCTATTAAAAACAAAAAGAAAAAAAAGTTAAATAATGATTTATAATGATTTCATAAAAATAACAAATGCAGATAACAATTTTGTAATATTATATTTATTATATAATACATTACCTTCAAAACTTGTTAGTCTAAATAAAAATAAGAACGTATACCAATTTATATCATGAGACAAAAAATTGCTGTAATCTTGATATATATCTAAGGTTTTCATTAAAAATGATACTTTTTGAATTCTTAGACCTTCAGTTAAATATATGTAAAATTTTTGTAGCATCGAAGGAACTTCCTCAAATTTCACTAACGAAAAAAAAAAAAAAATATATATATATATATATATATATAATAAATTATAATATTTTTTTTTTTTTTTTTTTTTTTTTGTTTGTTTATTATTCATATTACTGTTTGAATATAGAAATGCCCCTTTACATAAATCACACTTTGTTATCTCATGTAGGAAATAATTATGTGATGAATTACTGTCCATCAATGAAGTATTTGTGTTGGTTTCTTCCTTATGACACTTTTTAATACCTATGAATATTAATAATTTAAAAATAATATAAAAAAAAAATAAATAAATATATATATATATATATATATATAATAATTTTATATATATAATAATAGGTCTTTTAAAAATAAAAATAAAATAATTAAGACAAAAATAATGTTTTACATTTTAGTAAATTATTAAACAGGGTTGTGAACTCAACATCTTCCGTAAAGGACATTTCAACGACTAAAAAGAAAATAACATTAGGACGAAATTTAAATTGTTTCTTTGTTTATATATATATATATATACATATATTTTTTTTTTTTATTTTTTTCCTTACCGTTGTAATATCCTGGTAAATAGAGAGATGTCACATATGATCTTGTATCATAGTCTAATAAAATAAAAATTAATAATAACATATTTAGATACATACATATTCAATTAATATAATATTAAATATGTTAATAAAGATATATTTGTCTAATAAATATTTTTATTGTTACTTAAAAGTCCAGTTAAATTTAATAAATGAACATATAATGTTTTTTTTATTCCATATGAACTATAACGTTTCATGAAATAATAATAATTTAAGTATAAATTATAAGCACTTATTTCACGATTCGGTTCTTCAGGAAACGTGTTTTCTTCCTTTGCTTCTTTTTTAAATTGGTTCGTATGATAAATAATACATTCTTTAGGATCATTACACATAAATGAGAAGAAATAATCTTTTATATTCTTATGTTCCATCATACCATGTAATTCAAAATCCGTATCTTGAGTAGCTTTAATTATTTCTAACTGGTATTTATTAAAATAATGAATTAAAAACTCTAATATATTACATTCCATTGATGACCCCGATGTATCTACATTTAAATACGTTTTTCTACGTTTGTCTTGAGAATAATATACAACATCATGATCACACATCATATCAAGAATTTTAAATCGATCTGTTAAACTGAACTCTAAAATTTTTTGCCAACTAAAAAATTTTGTATTTTTTGCTTCGAAATAATTTTTATAATTTTTTAGTGCTAATTTTAATACCATAAAATGTCCCAAGGCTGTTAAACAAAAATAAGTATGTAAATAAATAAAACAACAAATGGACGAATAATAAATAAATAAATAAATAAATAAATAAATAAATAAATAAATAAAACATTATAATAAGGAACGTATATATATGGATATGTTCATATATGCCATATTTTTATTTTCACCTATTAAATGAGGACCCAGATCATTAATTAAACCCAATCCATATTGATTTGATATACTATCTAATGTTTCCATGAATTTTATATTACTATTCGTTGTAAAAAAGAAATCGTGTGCATCCATTATTTCAATTTTATCATTTCCTAAAATTAAATACTCTCCCTTATTTTCTATCTCTTTTGATTCTTTAACTTCTTTAACATGAGTTAACAATTTCCTAAAAAACTCTCCAGGATTCTCAATTGGACTTTTTTTTAGTGTTTCATATGTTCTATGTGTGATTACATTATTTAATTCTTCTAGTGCAATTTTCAAATCATTCTTTTCTTTATATGCATTTAATGGTATAAGCATTAATTTTATAGTTTTCAATGTTCTTACAATGAGTAGTTTTTTCTTTACTGCATCAGATATTTTTGAATTATATTCTTCTATTAATTGTTCTTTTAATATGTGTTCATATTTTGTAATATCATAAAAACTAGATTCCAATGTCGGTAAAATATATGTTTTATCATCAGAATCAGTTAATATTTTTTTTTTAAATTTAGATATATCCAAATATTCTTCAGTTCCTTCTTTTATTAAGGGGAGTTTTAATTTATCCTTTTTCAAAGAATCTAAAATAAGTTTTTCAAGTATGCTTAAATTCTTATGTAATTCATCATTTCCAATCATGGATTTTAACTCTTCAATATTATTATTATCATCATTATAAATTAAATTATCTTTTTCATTTTCAGTTACATTTACATTTACATTTTCAGTTATGCTTTCATTTATATTTTCATTTCCAAATTCATATTCATCTAACCCTTCAGTTATATTTTCATTTACATTATCATTTATAGAACATATAACATTTTTTTTTAAATATAAAAAGAAAATTAATAAAAACAATGATGATTTAACGGATGAGACCATTTTTTCATATTATTATTTTTTTTTTTTTTTCTGCATGTACCCTTCAAAGTGTCATATTAACACGTACATAATTATTGTACAGATATTATCAAATAAAAGTATAGAAAACAATGCACCGAAAGAGAAAACATATATATATATATATGTTTTTATTACTTATTATATATTTTATGTATGAAATATATTTTTTTTGATATTGTACTTTTTTATTATTTTTTTGGTCTTATAACGTCTTTATCCTAATTTTTTTTGTGTACATATTATAATATAAATATAATAAAATTATTTTAAAAAACAAAATATATACTATTATTATTTACACATATATTAAACCTTTCCATTATTATTTTTTCGACAAACGAATATGCATATTACTGCACATTGCGTAGTTGTTAAATATAATTAATAAATAACAAATTTTACGAAAGAAAAAAATATAATAAACATTATTATTAACTATACATAAACATATATGTTTTATTATTATTATTTTTAATATCGGTGCAACAAAAAGGAAAAGATAATAAAATGAGAAATTATAACATTTCGTTAATCCATTAAATATATATATATATATATATATATTTAAGTATTTATTTATTTAATATATTTATTCATTTTATTCATGAAATACAATATTATAATATACATGGTATTTTCCAAATAAATATCGAGAATAATTAATTATAAAAATAAGGATATTTCTATATGATACATAATATATATATATATATATATATATATATTTTTTATATTTATTTACATGTTTGTGCATTACTATTCATACATGTAATATTAAATACATATCTATTTCATATCTCGTTTAAATATTATATTTATAAGTATATAATCACGTTCAATATTTTATAAATATATTCTAAAATGAAATATAATGTATTGCATTAATAATAACCTTAAACATTAATTAATAATAAATATGCGTATGGTGTGTATTCTAATAATGCATTATTTATAGTTAAAAAAAAAAAAAAAAAAAAAAAATTAATCTTACACAGAAATATTCTTATACACACTGTTCTTATATTCCTTCTAGTTTGTATTAAAATGAAAATAAGAACAAATAATATAATAGTATTAATAAATCATTTATATATATATATATATATATATATGTTATATATGTTTAATATTTATTATGCTATTTAATGTACGGAATTTATATATATATATATATATATATATATATTATTTAATATATTGTCTAGTTTTTTCAAATACAATATAATTTTTAAGATTTTATAATTCAAAAATACGAGACATATATTATGGTAATAAATAATTATTAGAGTTACATAATACATATAGGGACTTTTATTATAGGTATGTATATGAAACTGAATTAAAATGAAAATATAAATGAACTAAAAAAAATTAAAATCACATAAAATAAAATTTTAAAAAGAAAAGAATAATAAAATATGCAAACAGTTCAGAGTTGACTATAAAAATTTAAACACAAAACAAGAATGCATTTTGACATATAAAAAAAATATTATGTTCTCTCAAATTTTAAACATATATATATATATATATATATATATTATCATATAAATACATATAATATACTCATGATGCATAATATTGTAAAACTTATATAACATTTGTACAAATATATATTATAAAATTTATCATTTAAATAAAATAAAAAAAAAAAAATTCTTATTATTAATATCACATATTATTTCTTTATGAGAAATTACTCCATCAATATTAATATAATTTAACATAAAAAAAACTTATGAATGAAATGTATGGTATAAGAATAAATTATGAAATATTATATATATATATATATATATATATAGTGTAAAATCTATTAAAAAAAGTAATAAAGTTTTTCATATTTATTCTTATATATATTAATATAAATCTCTTATAAAATTTACACTCAGAATTATATATATTATAAATATAATATTATTTTAATTTTTTTTTTATTTTTACAGTGATATAAAATTAATATAATTATAATATATAAAAAGTATTATATTAATATCTTATTTAAATATTCATTATAAAAGGGTTATTGTATTTTATTTATATATATTTTACACATATGAATATTTTTTATACAATTTTCAATAAGGTACATTCTTATTATAAAAGAAACTATATTTTTTATATTAATTAAAAAAAAAATTATGGGTTTTTTTTTTTTTTTTTCTTCTTCATATATATATATATATATATATATTTCTTTTTTTTTTTTTTTCATATTATTATCATTTCTTTTGGTTTTTCTTGTTAAACCAATTTTTATATATAAAACAAAAATAAACATATTTATATTTATGCATAAAAAAAAAAAAAAAAAAAAGGATCCACTAAAATACACATAAAAATATTAATTAAAGAATGAATGTATACATATATATTATATATATTAATAGATGTTATTTTATTTTTTAAATATATATAAAAATAGTTTTTTATAATTTTGTATATAATTATATTATGTTCCAACCTTAAATATAATAATGTATATTTTAATCATACGAATAATTATGTGTATTCATAATATATATGATGTCTTATTGATCAGAATAAATCACGAGAAAGTAAAAAAAACCGAAATAGTACTATAAGAATAAAAAAATATATGTGTAATAGGTTATTAAAATTTGAATATATTCTTATTTAACTTAATTTATTTATTTAATAAGAAAACAAAAAGAACATAAATATATAAATAAATAATTATAAGTAAATATGTGTATTTTAATATAATTTATTAATAATATATAATTTGTAATTAAAAGTATAAACTTGGATTCTTTTATCAATTATTTTTTTTATAATAACAAATACATCATACATACATAATATTTTAATATATATAATACTTCCTTTTTTACATTTGTAAATGATACACGTAAAAATATGTATATATTATAAATAGCCAAAAAATAATATATAAATATAAAAATGAATTTATATTTTGTATTATATTATTTTTTATAAAATTAGGTTGTCTTTTTTAAAAATATAAATTTATTCTGTTATTTCCATTTCAATCATTTTTAATTTATATTTATTTAAGAGTTATATATATTATCACTTCTCCTTTTCTAATAAATAAATAAATAAATAAATATATATATATATATATATATATATATATATACATCTTTTTATAACCAAAAATAAATATTGTATAAATCATTATTTCTTTATATTTCTTTTTTCCCCTTTTTTGATTTTTCTCGATTTTTATTTATATAGATATTATATAATAATAAATGTTTCTCTGTATTTTTATAGTTTCCCTTTTATGTATATTTTCCTTTCTTTAAATAATTTATAACAATTAATTCATCTAAATACATTATATCAAAAGATAATAAAAATGTATATATATATATATATATATATATATATAATATCCATTAAAAATTTTACATTATATTTACATAATTATTTATTATGTATTGAATACATGCTTATATATTATGAAAACAACCATAAGATGATTGTATCATATTTTCTAGTTTAATACACATTTAGATAGACTTTTATGTAAAAATGAAATATGAAAAAAACATAAAAATTATATATGTTATCTGATAATCCGGTGTTATAAACAAAATAATAATGTTTAAATTAAAAGAATTAAATTCAATAAAATATCCATAAATAATCAAAATATACTTCTAAATAAAAAAAAAAAAAAAAAAAAAAAAAAAAAAAAAAAGAAAAGAAAAAATAAAATAAAAATAAAAATAAAAAATAAAAAATAAAAAATAAAAAATAAAAAAATAAAAAATAAAAGTAAAAATAAAAAAAAAATAAAAAAAAATAAATAAATAACAAAATTATTTACAACATGAAATATGTTTACATTTCTAAATAAAATATATAAGCCCTTCCACACAAAAAAAAAAAAAAAAATTACATTTTAATTTAAAATATAATTAATTTTATTTTATGTATTTTATACGATATTAATTATTTCATTATTGAAGTATATTGATAACATATTTATCTTTATGTTATTAAAATTTAGTTCTGTCTCTCATTCTATATATATATATATATATATATATATGAGACCGTTTCCATATCCGATACATAAACATTAATATTATTAGTATATTATTTTATATTAAAATTAATTACATATAAATATTTATTTTTTAAAACAGTGCATTCCATACAGATATAAAATAATTTTTACCCGATTCTTTTGAATGAAATGTGCATCTACCAATACCTCCAAGTAAAATAAAAGGGGAACAAGGTATTAAAACAACAATTAATACAGCATATCCCAATACATCCACTACATATTTTATAAACTTCTTTTTCTTAATTTTTTTTGTACCCTCAGAAATGTCATTTCCATTATCATCCTTATATATATCTTTTATGATTTTATCCCATTCCTTTCTATTCATAGAATTATTTAATGCATATATATTTATATCCCTTGGGGTTAATGCAGTTTGCAGCGTTACTTTTACTTCATATTTTCCATCACTTGTATTCATTGAATTTACATCTAACACTCGACATTCACTATCTACTTTCATATAATCTTCCCTATTCATATTATTACTAAAATCTACTTCTAATCTATTAAAATGAGTTTTCTTATTATCTTTATCTTTTCCCTTTTTCGTTTCAACTAATAATCTATTAATTCTAAATTCTGTAAAATTTTCTACGTCATTCTTTTGATAGCTCAGTTCATTACCTAAATACTAAAGGTGGAAAAAGAAAAAAATATATGTTGTGTTATGAGAATATATATATATTATATATATATATATATATATATATATATATATATATTTATTTATTTTAACATATATTTGTATATACTTACATCGCCAATATATACAAAAAGAAAAATAAATACAAACAAATTCAAAAATTTAAACATTTTTTTCCATTTTCCTCTTTTGTAATTTATTAAATTTTGAACATTCTCATTATACATAGATTTATCCGTATATACATATAAATAAGATTTTGCTATTTCATGATTATTAGCACTTATTTTTTCCTTATTAATCATCTTGTAGCAATAATCTTAATTTATAACAATAAAAAAAAAACAATAACTTAAATACAAAATATCATAGGATTCCAACATTTTTTTTTCTTTTTGTTAAATTTAATAATAAAAAATTAATACAAAAGGCATCTAAAAGTAAAATACATACAAAAACATATATTTCCTTATTTTCAATATCTTTATTAATTCATGTATAGTATTATTAATAAATATATTATTTATTACTTTTTTTTTTTTTTTTTTTTTTTTTTTCCTTTTTTTGTTAATTAAAAATAGGGATTATATTATTTTATCCTAAAAATAAATTCAGATTATAATAGAAATAAAAAATTAAAAATAAAAATTATAGATTATAAATACTACATTATTCTTAGGATATATAAAATAAATAAATATTATATAAAAACAATGGGAAAAATAAAAAAATCAAAAAAATTATATATATAAATTATATATATATATATATTGTATTTTTTTTCTATTATAATTGTATATAATTTATTTAATAATAATTATTATAAAAAAATAAAAGTTTTAAAAATAATGTACTTTTTTTTTCTTCATTTATTAATATTTAATTTAAATAAATTTACTATTAATACTTCTATATTTTATAACATAATGATTTCTACATATAATCAATCCTATATTTTTGTATTTCAAAAATTTTGTTATTTTTATTGCTAAATTTAAATTTTCATAATATTCTCACATATTCTCTTAATATTTTCAAATATAATTTTTTTTTTTTTTTTTCTTTTTTTTTCCCTTTATAACATGCACTCAATAAATATCTACATATATATAGAAAAATACAATTTTTTAAATTCTCATATATGCTTATTTTATTCATTTATAAAAAAGAAAAAAAAAGAAATGCTACCATTTATTTATTGTATACAAATGTATTTCTTTTTATTAAAACTGGTCAAAGAAATAAAATTAATAAATTAACAGTTGGCAAATTTTTATTTATTGTATAAATAAATACTTCTTCAAAATAAAAAGGCATATTTTATGTAATTTAATAAAAAATTAAAATAAAATTTTCTATATATTATATATATATATATATATATATAATAAATTTATAAAAAATATATAATTATATGCAAAGTATAAAATAATTGATATATGGTTGTATACTATTATTTTTCTTCATATAATAATAAAATCATTAGAAGTGAAAAAAAAAGAATATATAAAATAAGAAAATTGAATGAAATAAAATAAATTTTGCTTGGCTACCAAAAAACAATTTTATTAAAAATATAACCAAATAAATAAATATAATATAAATTATATAAAAGAAATATTTTTAAAAAGAAAAATACAAATATTAAAATATATATAAAAAAATTATTAAAACAAGGAAATAATTAAATGTACAAAAAAAAAAAAAATTAAAATAATATATATATATATATATTAAAAATTTTTAGCATAAATGTATTCTTAAACTAATAAATAAATATAAATATATATATATATATATATATATATATATATATATATATATATATATATATAATAAATCAGAATAAATTATTTTTTTAAATGTAAATTTTATAATAATATAATATATATATTTTATCATTTATATGTATGTATACTATATTTCTTTTTTATTCAAGCAAAAAAAAAAAAAAAAATCAAATTCTTCATTTCATTTTATATATATAATAAAAAGGAATGAATATTAATATATATAATTACTTTGATTCAGAATATCTTATGATTATAATTCCTCATTATATTTTATCTTATAAAAATATAAGTCTAATAAAATTTCCAGTTTTTTAAAAAAGCCATTTCTTAATTGTACTAAAATAATTTTTTGCAGATTTTTTACCCATAAAGATCAATATACAGAATCCAACACTTACTATACCAACAAGAACAGGAAAACCAGGAATGAAAATAATACCATAACCTACAAGTTCTGCAATATATCTTATTAAAGGTGTTTTTCTTTTCTTCTTTTTAATTTTCTTTTCTATTTTGTCTTTTACTTCCGAATCTAATTTAGATACTTCCTTAGGTGTTGATTGACCATAATATTGCATAATATAATCCCATTGTCCTACTGACATATTTTCACTTGTTGCATTTACTTTAATCATATCTGGTGGTATATTCGTAACAACCTTTAAATTAACTTCATTTGTACCTGGGCATACACTTTCTGAATCAACTTCTACCATTTTTATTTCAGGATGCATATTCCCTAAGACATCTTTAAGATTTTTGTGATCCAAATTTACTCTTAATACATTGTACCCATCTTTGTTGTTATAATATTCTGCTAATGATCTATTATTTCCAAAATTAAATGAAGCCCCTATGTTTGATTTTTCACCATTATACTTATTAAACAAATCCTATAAAAAAAAAAAAAAAAAAAAAATATATATATATATATATATAATATAATATATTAAATAAAACTTTAAATAAAATTATATATATATATATATATATATATAAACAAATATATTCAATTTTTTTTACTTTTCATACCTTGTTATAAAAGGTAAATGTAACTATAAGAATGAAATACAAAATAATATTATTCCATAATGTAAAAATATTAAATTTATTATTTGAATAACCCATTTTTACACTTTTCATATTTCATCGTTAGAAATTTTATTTATATAATATTTTGAATCAAAATGTAATATTATAAAATAATTATCTAGTTTATACTATATATATAAATTATATTATATTATATTCTTTTTTTCCTTTTCCCTTTTTTTTTTTTTAATATATAATTTTTTTCCGATTATATTAAAAATAAAAAAAAAATTATTTTTATTTTTCCAAACAAGAACTAATTTATGTAGATAAATGAAAAAAAAAAAAAAAATTATTCAAAATTTATATATATATATATATATATATATAAATAAAATTTCTTTTATTTAATCGAATATTTATTATTATTATAACATAAAAACTTATATGAATAAAAATTTTTATAATTATACAGGGAAAAAAAAAAAAAAAAAATACATATATATATATTTTTCCTTTTTTTTTTTTAGTTTACTTATTTTTATTTTATTTCCATTTTAGTAAAAAAAATTGTGTATGGAAAATATATTGTAACATTTAAGAGAATAAGAATAATAACAATAATATTTATCACTGTTTATATTATAAATTTTCTTATATATTATCCATTGTATACCATTAATAATAATATATATTATACAATAAAAAATAATAATATATTATATATTATGAATTTATATATTTATATATTTATAGAATATTTACAATTGTGTTATATATATTTAATTATGTTAAAATATTAATATACATTAAAAAAAAAATTAAAAAAATAAAAAATGAATATGTACATAAAATAAAATATACTATATTATAATTTTTATGAACATAATATAATTTAACCGATATTTATTCTATGGATTTTCAAATATATTCTTACAATCATATTTTTTTTATTTATTAATCTTTTAATTAGCTTGTATTAATATGGAAATATTAATATACTTTTTTTTTTTTTCTTTTTCTTCGTACTAATTATAATATAAGAATATGTAAGAAATATAATGATACTATGTTTTTATAAATATATTAATAAAAAATGGTAACTAATATATATCATAATAAAAGTACTTATATATTTTATATATATAATATGCATTATTATTATATTAAAATATATATATAATTTTTTTTTTTTTTTTTTTTTTTCTTATTAAATTATTTTACTTCTAATAAAAATAATAAATGAATAACTTCAAACATTTATGTAAAATATTTTCAAGTTATATATAAAATAAAATATTATATATACATATATAATGGTTTCCTTTTTTTATTTTTAAAATTCAAATAATAACAGAATATATAAGTAAAATATATTAAGTACGCTTATGATTTTATGGGTACCTTTTTTACAAAGTTCTTAATGAGGACAACTAAAATCTATATTAAATTAATAATATAAGAAAATGTAAAATAATAATTTAATATAAAAATTATAAAAGAAAAAAAAAATAAACATTATATATATAATATTATAATTTGGTTCCATAAGTAAATTACATAAAATATATGTATATATATATATATATATATATATATATTTATTTATTTATTTGTTTTCATCAGAGTAATTTATATAATACCATCTTGAAATCTTTCAATATATAACTTAATTGAATTTTTTATGTAATACAAATTATAAAATATTATATGAAATAATTATTTCCTTATTCATTTTTACATTATTCCTTCATTTTAATTTCCAGTACACATATATATACATATAATACTGTATGTAATAAACTTTTTTTTAATTACCTTATATAAATTACATATTTATATACATTGACCTTTTAATTAAAAGGCAAAAATACATATTTAATATTCTATAAGAAAAAAAAAAAAAAATAAATTACGAATGTAATAATAAATTAATTTATATTACCCTATTATTTTAGTGCTTCAATTATAATAAAAATAAAATATACTATTTTTTTTAAAATTAAAAAAAAAAAAAAAAAAAGGAAAAGGAAAAATGTATCCATATAATAAAAAGTTTCTTTTCTTTTTTTTTTATATTTTTATTTTTTATTATTTAATTATCATAAAGTAAATAATTACATAATATAAAATGTATATACTTAGAATTGAATAAAAATTCAAAATATATAATTATTTTAAAGCCAATACAAATCATTATTAAATAGATATATAATTTATAACTAAAAATGAATATGAACAAAATAAATAATTAATTAATTAAAATGTATTAATATTTAATTCTTATATTATGAAGATTTTTCAGGCTAAACTGTCTTTATATATATATATATATATATATTTAATAATATCATAGGCTTCAATAAGTCTTATTAAAATATCATAAAAAGATAAACGAAAAAATAAAAAATATTATATAAAAACATCAATTAAATGATTAAATAATAATATATACATTGAGGGATATAATAAATAAATTTTGTTTCTATTTTTATACTTTTTTTTTTTTTTTTTTTTTTTCAATTTATTTAAAACTTATATCAACAATAGGGCACATATCCACCAACATTATTTTTATACATAAAATTTCACTCTTGATATTTTATCGCTTATTTTTTTCCACGGCTATTTTTTGTATTCTCTCATCAATTAATTTCTTAGATCATTTTTCGACTTCTTCACTTAATTCAACGATTAACATCAAATATATATTTCATATTAATAATAATAATAATAATAATAATAATAATAATCGAATATATGTACATATATATATATATATATATATATATGTGTGTGTATGTGTGCTTTGATTTATTCATCAACATTAACATTTTCATAATCTTCATATTCTATATCCTTGACATATATTTTTTTATTCGTGTTTTTCTTTCCTTTTTTCTTCTTTATCTTCTTCAATGTCTATCTTTTCAAAATTAAATTTTTTTTTTTTTTAATATAAGAAATGGCTTTTCTTATAAGTAACCAAATCTTTATTATTTTTGTAAAATTTTTCAACATTAAAAGACAAAGAATTCGGACCATTTAAATAATATTTTTTTGATCATGTTTGTATAAAATATCGAATGCTCTTTTAAGAAGAATATAACCATTTCGATTTTAAAAATACATCATATTCTTTCTTCATAATATTCTACATATAATTATAATAAAACTTAAATTAATTCAGACATAGATCAACATTATTTTCAATTATTTCTTAAATACATATCACTAAATATATTTTTAATATATTTCCTATATACCCAAATTCAACAAAACCGTTACACTTATCTAATGACTCTTATGTATAAATAATAGATGTTTTGTAATTAATCATCAAATTAATATTATTATTATTAAAACATTTTATTAAAAAATTAAAGCTTTTTTTTTTTTTTTTTTTTTTTTTCTTTTTCTTCACCACATTACAACAAAATATTATATATTTAAAACTAAATACTATTCCTATAATTCAATATAGCAAAATATTGTCATTTATTTCAAAATTCATATTGTTCCTTAATAAACTTTTAATAATTAAACCATACATATTTATGTAGTGCCTTTTCTATATATAATTACTATATAAACTTCAAATAAAAAATAATACATATTAAAAATAATTTTTTCATCAATCATAAGTTCATTTTTTTATGTAATTTTTTTATCAACATCAATAAACTGTATACATCATTTAATTTAATGTCTTGATATTTGTCCTTTTACAAAGTTTATAGAACGTACATACTTACACATATTTTAAGAACATATATGTCTATATTGGATATCACCAAAAAGGTTTTAATTATAATTTAATAAATTATAAATAAAATATATATATATATATATATATATATATATATATATAGCTATATTCTTACAAAGTTTATATAGATGTAATTTCTTTTGAGACTTACGATTATGAAACAATTTTTATAATAAATATACTCATTAATATGTAAAAGAAGAAAAAAAAAGGAAAAGAAGGAATAATAATATGTAAAAAATTAATATTATATGTTCAATAATATATATCAATAAAATCTATCATATAATTTAATATTAAATGAAATAAAACCTCTCTTTTTATTTATTCAAAATGACACCTTTGTTTTTCTTTTTTTTGATTATAAATATATGATTATATTATATATATATGTTGATCTTGTATTAATAATATTTTTATATACCTTATTTTATCAAACAACAATATTTTTTTATATAATTATATTGTTACTTTATTAATGATTTATGTTAATGAACACATTTTTTTAAATATATACATAATCCATATTAAATTTTATTGTCCGTTTGAAAATATAAAGAAATATATTCAAAAATTTTAAATCATAGAACTAATTTATATATATGAACAAATGATAATATTTCATTTTTTTTAAATTATATTTTTTCAATATTATATATGAAACTATATCTCCAAAATAATTAAAAATTAAACTCTTGTTTTTATAGAAAAGAAAATACATATATATATATATATATATATATATATATTAATCAATTTTTTTATCCCGAAAAGATAAAAATAAATTGAACACAATATTAAACATCGTTCATACAATAATTTTATATACATTGATAATGTATATATTTCTTAATTGTTTTTTTTATCAAATAAATGTACACATATTAAATGAAATATTTATTCCAGCATAATATATATATATATAATAAATCTACATATGTACATATTTATTAATATCCAATATTTCTCTCTTTTTTTTTTTTTTTTTATAAATATATCGTAATTATTCATAAAATGCATGTACATGTTTTAATATTGTCCTTTTTATTGACTTCTATATATATATATATGAAAAATAAAAAACAAATATAAATTAAAAATAAAATTTAAAATCAAATATTTGATTCATATAAACCATTTGTGTGAATTATGAATACAGACAATATATAAATATATGATATACAACCAATTAATTTATTATTATTTTTTATTTTTTTACTTTTAAATATTTAAATATATATTAAAATATCCAATTGTTAATTTAATATATTTTTTATTTTTAAGTTTATTTTATGTTTTTCATATTTATTCATATATTTTTTCAAATTCGTTTTCTACAATATTCTACAAAAAAAAATAAATATTATTATATTACTCATGTTACATTTATTATATATACATTTTACATATTATATTCGTACTTTAACATATAAACATAATCACATATATATATATATATATATATATATAATATATGAGTTATTTATATTTCAATTATACATATTAGACTTGTATTTTCAAAAATATTATATATATAGAATTATTTATAATTTATATAATCATAATAAATTCTACAAATGCCCATAAATTATAATATAATAAGATTATATATAATAAATATTTAAAAGGGTATTATAATATTCAACAAATATATATAATTTGGAATATTATACTTTAAAAAAAAAAAAAAAAAAAAAATTTTAACTTTAATAATATGTACATAAAATAAATAATTTATAGAATCCATATTATTTGATAATAACATGTGTTAAATTAAATTTATTTTATAATAGTGGTATATTAAAATTCGTTATTTAATTTTCCATCAATATAGATAAATATAATATATATATAATATATATATATATATATATATTATAAATTTTATTTTTCTTTATATTCAAAAATAAATTATTCTGGATTTATACAAAATTCTATATAATATAATATAATATATATATATATATATATATATTTTCAATTAATATAATATAATTTTACAAAAATATATACAAATATATTTTTTTATATTCAACTGTAAATGTCAAGGTCAATATATATTTAAAAATATTTATTTATATTCCATAGTTGTATATATTATATATATACATAAAATAATATATATAATATATATATTATATATATATATAATATGTAGAACAAAATTACACAACAGAAAAAATATACTAGATTGTATTGAAAAAAATAGAAAAATATTTAACAACAAAAAAAAAAATTACGAAATCGTAATTTTTATATATTCCATAAATATATATTTATATATATTTTATTTATAGATATATTTTTCTTAGATATTAAGTTTTTATATTTCGTTAAATTTATATAATATAAAATATATATTTTTTAATAAATGTAGAAATAAATTTTTCTACTATTAATTTATTCATAAATCCATATTTTTATATCATTGGAATTTGTTTGTTCGTCATTTATAATAATCAAAAAGACCAAAAAAAAAAATATAATATAACTATATTTTTGTATAATATATATAATTATATATATTTTTTTAATAAAAAATAAATAATATATAAATAAATATAATATATATATATAATTTCCTTATAACATAATAATAATAATAAAATAAAATGAAAACTGTTTCATATAATTAAAATAAATAAGTAATAATGTTACATGTTTATTTTAAAATATTCTATATAGCAGTTCTATTTGGATTAATCTTTTTGAATCAAAATGTAAGAGAAACAAATATATTATATTAAACACAAAGAACAAAAACCAAAAGATAAAGAGATTAAATAATTCTAAATTTTACATTTTTTATCATATATTCTTATTTATGTGTGTTCATTTTGTTGAAATATATCAATCAATTTATTATATAACAAAAATAAAAATATTCATATATGCACATGTATTAATGCATGTTAATAATACATATATATATCTTCCTTAATAGGTGTGCACACAAAAAGGACCATATGAAGTGAAAAATGAACATAAAAACTTAAAAACAAGAACATTAAATTACTTAAGAGAAAACAAAGTAGACGAACCAAATAAAATGGAAGAACACAATAAAATGGAAGAACACAATAAAATGGAAGAACACAATAAAATGGAAGAACACAATAAAATGGAAGAACACAATAAAATGGAAGAACACAATAAAATGGAAGAACACAATAAAATGGAAGAACACAATAAAATGGAAGAACACAATAAAATGGAAGAACACAATAAAATGGAAGAACACAATAAAATGGAAGAACACAATAAAATAAAAGAACATAATAAAATAAAAGAACATAATAAAATAGAAGAATCAAATCAAACAAAATCACCATTAAGGAATCATCAGATTCAAATAAATAATACTATTGATAAAATAATTCAAAATTCCAATGGAGATGAAAAACTTCAAAGACTTAAGAGTACATCCTGGTTAATAAATAATATGGAATCATCTGAAGAAGTTAAACAGAGACTTAGAGGGCTAGCACAATCATACATATATAACCCAGATGAATCAAAAAAAAGAAGAATAATTAAAGAAATTTATGAATATAGTAAAAAAGAAGAAAATGATGATATTAAAAATATGTTCTTAAAAATACTTAAATGTAGAGATTTAAGTAACACAGAGCCTCGAGAGTATCATTTGCCTTTAGAAGGAAGAACACTTCCGTGTTGTCTTTTCGTGTAATAAAAATGTGTATATATTATTATTATTATTATTATTATGTATTTTTTTTAGTGTATTCATTCTGTAAAACAATTCTAATTATTAAAATACTTATAAGGAATGAAATATATTAATAATACACATTATATAGTTATAAACAAAATTATTTGTTAACTCTAATATGGATATTAAAAAAAAAAAAAAAAAAAAAAAAATATTTTTATTATTTAACTTTTTTTGTTTCATTTTTTTGGTGTCTTTATGTATATTTGATAAATGCAAAGCAAATATTTTTATTATTTCATTTTTAAAAAAAAATATTAATTTTATTTATATGAATATAAATATTTATAATTTTGTTTGTTTTTTTTTTTTTTTTTTTTTGTTGTTGTGTGAAATTAATTTTTCTATTAATTTGATAATCCTTTATTAGTTTACATATATTAATATTTGTATGTCAAAACTATCTTTTTGATATAAAATTAATACGTTAAAAATAACTATATTAAAAATTATATTTTGCATATTGTAATATTTTATTAGTAAATAGAATAAACCACTATTATTTGAATACAATATATAATATTTTTTTTCACCTTACATAAATTATATATCAACAACAATAATTTTTAAAATTCTAAAACAGCTATAATAAAAATAGTTGATAAAAAAAAAGAAAAAAAGGAAAATACTAGCACACAATATATAATAAACAACATATAGAAACTATTTAATACATGAAAAGTTATAAGTACCAAATATTTTTGTTTTCTTTTATTTCTTTTATCTTTTTTTATCTATTTTTTTAAGACACAGAGATATATATAAAACTCACATTACGTAAGAAAAAAATAAGATATATATATATATATATATATATATATATATATATATTTATATTTATATTTATTTAATTTGAATATATATTACATTTTAAACATTAAACCTATTTTCAATACATACAATGTTTTTCATCATTATATTATGGTGTACCCATATATAATTATCAAAACAATTATACATGTTCAACATTGTAACTAAGAAGAAATAAATTATTTACCATATTTTTTACTTATTAGGTTGCATAACAAATATATATTTTGCATTATAATAGATATTAGTATAATATAAAATAAAGTAGAATAAAACACTTATATATATATATAAGAAAACAAAAAAAAAATTGTATTTAAAAAAAAATTAAACATTTAGAAAAATATTCTCTATTTCAATAGGTTACACATATATATTCTAATAAAAATTATAACAATTTCTATTATTTATATATATTTTTTTTTTTTTTTTTATTCTTCCGTCGAATTAATCATATATTTCAAAAACTTTAGTAGTCTGCATTTTTCATTTATATTACGTTTCAATTTATTACGGTATATATTATTTCCTACAAAATAAAATATCTTATCTATTTCTTTTTTCCCTTTTTCTTTTAAAAAATTCATTTTATCTATTTCCATATATTTTTTTATATCCTCAATTATACTTTCCAAAATATTTGTATTCTCATTTATAATCTTATAATCCTTGTCTCTTATTTTTTGTGTATAATTTTGTATTTCCTTCCCTAAACTCATCAAACCCTTTGCTCGTTTTTTCCTAGTTAATTGACTTACTCCTTTATCACATAAAACCCTTTCAACAGCTTTTTTTATTACTAATTTTATATCTAATATAATTAATATAAGTACGTTTCTTGTCATGTCTTCTAAATTTATATTATTCTCATTATTTGATCTAATATGATTAAATAAGACAGTACAATTTTTGATATTTTCATTATTATGGTCCTTTTCATCTATAATTATAAAATCATCTGAATCTTTTGTTATATTCACATTGTTTTTATTTAATAAATTTTTATGCATTTCCTTTTTAACTATATTTCTAAACAAATTTTCCATTATTCCTTTATTGTCATTCATTAAAGATAATTCTATATTATACCCCATATAAAGTTTAGAGAAATATTCATATAACCATCCTACAAAATTCATTATAGAAAAAGAAAAAGAATATTCAAGTATTGCTCTAATATTATTTTTTATTGGTACAATACAATTTTCATCCCCCTCTAAATATGTTTCTAATCTATCTCTTAATAATAAAGCTAATTCAACTTCTCTTATTTTTTGTTCGACATTTAAATAGTTATTCATAATTTTATTTGATAATAATAAATCATAAAAGTTTGAATTTGTTTCAAATGACTCTTCAATAAGATATTCTATTTTTAATTTACCAACATATTCACTCATATTTATTGATATATAGGATAACATAAATAATACAAACGGATCTATTAAATTTGTATTATTCATTTTAGAACGTCCATCACTATTATATTTTCTTCTCAATTCTTCATTACTTAATATTTGATATGCACTATTTATTAGTTCAAATTTTTTAAAAGCTTTATCATTTCCAATATTTTTTTCAGGATGATATTTTGAAGCTACTTCATAATATTTTTCTTTAATTTCTTCTAATTTAGAATTCGCATTTATATTTAATATATCATAATATGTGTAATCAACACATATATTTGTATTATTATCTATATTTGTATTATTATCTATATTTATATTATTATCTATATTTGTATTATTATCTATGTTTATATTATTATCAATATTTATATTATTATCTATATTTATATTATTATCTATATTTATATTATTATCTATATTGGTATTATTATCTATATATATATATTATTATCTATATTTGTATCATTTAAATTTTTATTATGTTTTTTTTTTTTTTTTTTATTATTTAAATTACTATTATTTAATGCAATTCTATATAATTTTTCTAATTCTTTTTCTAAAGAATATCCTCTCTTTTTATTATGCGAAGATTTTCTACAATTATCTTGATTCGTCATTTCCTTTGCTGATATATTTGAAACATATTTACTTTCACTCCCTTCTCTATTATGTAATTCATTTCTATTATGAAATTCATCTGATCTTTTCAAATCATTTAATGTATCATTTTTATTTATTTCATTAGATATATCATTTTTATTTATTTTAATTAATTCCTTTAATTCACCCTTATAATTATCTACTATATCTTCATCAATATAAGGTGCATTCTGAATAGACTTATAATAATTATCTATTGATGAAGAGTCATTTTTTTCTAAGGAATATGATTCCTTATTTTTAATTAAACATTCTGCTGTATACAAATTTCTTTGATGTCTTTCATCAAATGTATATGCAAAAAAGGCATATAATTTATTCACACACACAACCTATAAAGTAAAATAAATAAATAAATATATATATATATATATTATATTAATAATTTTTTAATTTTTTTTGAAAAAAAAAATTTTCTTTTCTTTTTTTTTACCATCAGGAACATATATGGTATTCCACATATTAATGTCATATTATACATATAAATTAATAAGTTTATAAAACACTTTTTTTTCATTTTCTTTACTTTTTAAATTATTTCGTGTTAATACATATAATAAATTTTCATATTTTATTCACATGAAAATATTTATATTTATCATATAAAACTTTTCATTTTAATCGTGTAATATAATAAATAATTGTAGTTGTACATGATATTTTTATTACGAATTATAAATTTTATAATTTAAATATAAATTACACATCTCTTTATATTATACAAAAAAATAGACCTATATAAATTATTCTAATTATTTACCAAACAAATAAATAAATAAGTACACACATATATATATATATATATATATATATATATGTTACATTTATTGAGGATCAAACAAACATAACAAAAAAAACATATTGAACTTCACCAAAAAATAATATAATATAATATATCTTTTTAAAATGAAAGAATAATATTTATTATATTATAGACAAAACTTTTCAATTAAAAAAAAAAAAAAAAAAAACAGTAAAAAATATTATAATGTATTGCTTGTATTACTAACATTTAGAATTTACATGACAAAAACATATAAACCTTTTGTATTTTGATTTTATAAACATTACATATATACATATATATATTTTTTATGAATTGTATTATAAATATAATAAATATAAATTATTAGAATATTCAAATATATATATTTATATATATTATTATAATAATATAAATATCTATACATTTCATTACTTCTTAATATATTGGTTGATTAAAAACATTCATCAATTATTATTATATAAAATAAATAGACTTTTTATATTATTATACAAAAATAAATAATATATATATATATATATATTATTTAATCTGTATTTTCTTGTATCACATATTAAAAAAAATGTTGATAAAAATAAAAAACAACACAAGAAAATATATTTGTACATATATAATTTTATTTTCAACATGCAAAAAAAAAAAAAAAAAAAAAAAAAATATTCTATATACTACGATAATAGTTAACATATATTTATATATATATATTACTATAGATATATCATTAAATTAAAAAAAGAAGAAGAACTAATTGTAAAATAAATAGATTTTTATAAATACTTTTGGACCTAAATATATTGTGGATTATGAAAAAATTAAAATTTTGATTATTAATGGTTAAAAAAAAAAAAAAATTTATAAAATATATTTTTACCTTTCATCTTTTATATAACCTATAACTGTTATATAAAAATAATATATTTTTTATTTAAACATCTATTATATATATATATATATATATATATAATATAATTGTATAGCCATTTATTTTATTTAATTTATAAATATGGGTTAAATATCTACAAATACAAATGAATTAATATATTTTTATTACATTTCGAATTTATTTATTTATTTATTTTTTTTATATGTATTAAATAAAATTAGGAGTTAAATACAACCAAGTTGTTTTTTTATTACGGTATATATAATTACTTCATACATAATTAATTTTTTTTTAATATCTACTATATAATAACATTATATATATATATATATATATATATATATATATTTTTTTTTTTTTTTTTTTTTGAATAATATTAATAACCATAATTATAAAATTACTTAAAATGTATAATAAATAAAAATATATTTAAAAAAAAAAAAATAAAAAAAAATAATTATTAGTTTGATGATCTTAGACATTCTTTACTTCTACAAAGGCAATTAAATAATATGCATCCACCTTTTTAATATATTCTAAAACTACGTCATTGCATTATAATATACATATATGTATTTATTTTATTCATCAAAATCTTTAATATTCAAAAAAAAAAAAAAAAAAAAAAAAAAAAAAAAAGCATAATCTTTTACACATCACATGTACAATGTTAGATGTTGATATATAATTATATTTTACATACTTATATGTGATATATCTGAATTCCTATATTTATGACAATATAGAAATATTTAATGAATAATTCTTCTACAATAAAAAAATAAATAAAATGAAATGAAACACAATAAAATAAAATTAAAGCACATAAATTTTAAAAATATTTTAATCTTCCACTATAAATAAAATGTTATGTAAAAATTTATATTTATTTATTTAAAATATCACATATATATATATATATATATATATATAAAGAAATTAAATTATTTTAGTTATAATTTTCACTCAAAAATTAAAAACCACAATAGTGAATAAACCTTCATTTTTTTTTTTTATTCTTTCACCTTTTTAATTAAAAGAAAAAGAAAAAAATAAAAAAAAATTTCATGTGTAAAGGAAAATTCCTCTTGATATGTGTGCATTTTAATACAATCATTTTATTATTATATTTTAATAATGATTTCTTACATAATATATTATTTTTATTTTTCTCCTTTTAATCTTAAAAAACATATACAAATAAAAACTACATTTAAATATAAATATATATATATATATATATATATATAAGGGTAAAAATGTGTTTAGTGGGTTTATATGCTTCAGATTTATTTTTTCCTTAAAATTTTCAATTTGAAATTTATAATGTAACATATTCCTTTTTTCTATAATTCAAAAAATATTTTACTCATACTTAGTAGTAACAATATTATTACTAATATATAAAAATTAAAACAAAATTATCTATAGAAATGTATATGTAAACAAATATGTATATTCCATATGCAGAAGAATAAAAAAAAAAAAAATAAAACTTCTTTTTTATAACACACAAAATATATATACAATAACATCTAGGTAGTTATAACATATTCTTATTATTATAATATAATATTAAATTAAATTAACATATCATTATTTAATCTAACTTTTATTTTATTATTATTCGGTATCTAAAATAGTAATTTTTGTTATAAACAACAATTGGTAATGTTAACATATATTATTGTATGTTGTGCAATTAATACAGAGGCAAAGATATTAATATATATAGTATTATATATTGTTCATGATAATTTCATATGTTTAAAATTAAGACAAAAAAAAAATTATTACATATAAAAGTAAATAATGCTCTATATATAAAATAAATGTAATGTTAAATTTTTAACATATTATAAAAAAATGATTAGTTCTTTTCCTCTTTAATTAATATATATATATATATATATATATATATTTATATGTGAATACATAATATATATTCATATGTAAAAAAAATTTATGTAAAATTTTCATAAAAAAAAAACATCAAAATATCAACTTTTTCCTTATATAAAATCCACAATTTTATACACATAAATTATAATAATACCTCAAGTATTTTATAATATTATTTATTATTAAATTTTCAAATAAAAAGTATACGTTCTTTTTTTTTTAGATCACCATAAACTTTTTTACTTTATTTTTTTTTTAATCTATCCTATTTTTTAAAAATCAATAGCATATAATAATAACAATTAAAAGAAAAAATACATAAACATATTATAAATAAATAAATATAAATATATATATATACATTATTGTTGCTTTATTTTAATTGTTAAGATATATTTTCTTCAGACGATTTTTTTTAATATATGTTAAAAAATATATTTTCTTAATATTTAACTATTTAAAAGATGTTATATTATATATTGCATAATATAATATATTTTAATTTTAAAAATATTCTTTAAAACATTATAAAGAATATTCAATTTAATGATACAAATATATATATAAAATCAAATATTATATTTTCCCATTTAACTATTATATTATTATTATATACTATAATAATATTATTTTTTTAAAATTTATATTATATATTTATAACTCTTTAATTTTCCCATTTTACATAATATTTAATGAATAATTTTATTTATATATAATTTTATATTAATTCAAGGTAAATTAGAGTGAGGAATTACTATTTAAATGGAAAAAATAATAATAAATTTAAAACACCTTTTATAAAGAGAATTTATCTTTTAATTATTAACGAATATATTTATTTTTATAAATAATAATTTTTAAAAATTATATATTAAAAGAAGTAATATATAAAATAATAAAAAAAAAAAAAAAAAAAAAAAAAAAAACATACATATATATATATATATTATAAAAGAAACAAAAAAAAAAATATTAATACAAGTTGTGTTTTCGTTGTATATATATAATATATAATTGTTTTAAAAACAATAGTTCCCACTTTTTATCAATAGTTACTAGTACATGCAAAAATAAACCTATAGCTATATATATATTATATTTTAACTAAATATTAGTTCACAAGATTTTGGGTATACACATACATGCATGTAATTATATATAGGGAAAATAATGATTTATAAAAATATACTATTATATATATTCACTGGAAAATTATACAAATAAACAAATTTTTTTCATAGGAAAATTTAATAAAAAATTGTAAATTCGTCATTATAAAAATAAATAAGGATTATTTAATATGAATAATCAAAAATCAGTTATATATTTTTACATTACCTCATATAAAAATTAAAATATATAAAAAAATGGTACATATATATATATATATATATATATATATATATTGCTCACATAGGAAATTAACGAAAAAAAAAAAAAAAAAAAAAAAAAAAAAGAACAAAAATTTAATTATATATATTCTTTGTAAGCTTTAAAAAAAAAAAAAAAAAAAGAATTAAATAATTTAATTATATATATATATTCGTGTAACGTTTCAAAAATAGAAACCACATATATACATGTAACCATATTAAAAGAAAAATATAATTTTATAAATATATATATATATATATATATATAACTTTTCCAAAAAAAAAAAAAAAATTATAAAATAACATACCATATTATAATAAATAAAAAAAAATATTATATATATATATATATAGAGCATTGTTTCTTAAAAAAATATAGTGTGCTTTTTTTTTTTTTTTGGTTTTTGTATACTTTTTTCCATAGTTGGAAAATAATATCACAACATGTTTATTATATAAAATAAAAATAATATTATATAATACTATACTAAAAAATTAAAAAACACATTTCATTTTTTTTGTTTTTTTTTATAAATTTGTAGAAAAATTATTTTTATTATTATTATAAGCAAATATATAAATAAATAAATATATATATGTATATATATATATATATATATATAATATATTAATATTATTATATTTATTTTACGTCATTTTTTCATTCTTATGTTATTTTTATGTATACCTATATCTATCTTAAAATAAAAAATATTGATATACAAAAAATATAAGCCCAAATATACATATGTAATATTTATATATAGATTTTATTGTACATCTTATATTATATATATTCTGTATTTCCTTTTTTTATAATATATTTTATATTTTATTCATTTTTGTATTTTCTGTTTTTAATTTTTAATTTTTAGTTTTTAGTTTCTAATTGTTAATTTTTAGTTTCTTGTTTTTTGTTTTTCGTTTTTTTTTTAATTTTTGTTTTTTTTGTAATTATTATTTTAATGAATACACATATAAACATATAAGACTTATATACATATATATATATTTATATATTATATTTTTTTTTTTTTCTCTTGATATTATTTTAATTTGTTTTAATTTCTAATTTGATATATTTTTAATATTATATAAAATTAGAAAATTTAATAAGAACATATATATATTCAAATCATTACATATTTTCTTCATATATATATATATATATATATATTCATTTATATTTTTAACATTTATATACGTTTTAAATATATAAAAGAAAATATATATCTACAAGGTGTGTATGTGGAAATTTGAATATATATAATATAGAATTTTAATATTTATAAAAAAAACATAAAATGAATATGTTTTTTTTATTCATAAAAATTTTTATTTTTTCCATTTTCACTATAAACCTTAAATTAACTAATAGAGTAACCCACAAAAAAAAAAAAAAAAAAAAAAAAAAAAAAACCATATATATAAATATAAATATATATATATATATATATATATATATATATATATATAATAAAATGAAGTAATATATTTATTATAATGCTTCATTAATTATTCTTACATATATTTTTTATTCCCCCCCCTTTTTCGTTTTTCTTTTATAGAATGATTATAATATACCCTACAAAGGAAAAAAGAATCTCCTAGGAAAAAGATTAGGTTTAATATCATGTAGAACCTTAACAGAAGTTTATGATGCCTTTAACGATGCAACAGTAAAAATGCTAGATATTAGTTTTGATTCTTCGAAAGCGAGTACCACAAAAACTCGAAGATTTATTCATGACAGATATTCAACAGCACCATATGAATTAATAAAGCGTAAACCCAAAAAAAAAAAATCTCCATTTTCTAAAATGAAGGTGAAATTTGTAAGATATTTTCAAAAAATTAATTATATATTAAATGAAATATTATATTTTTTTATGGATAACACAAACTGCTTTTTTTTACCAACGAAATATATATTAGCACCATTTGTTTTCACATTCAAAATTCTTTATGACATTATAGCTTTTATAGCAATTGTTTTTATCTTGGTAATCATAATTATTTATACACTCATAAAAAAAATGTGTCTAAGAATGCATTATAGTGATAGTATGCAAAATTTAAGATCAAGGAAGAATCATGAAGCCAAGGTTAAAATATACAAACCCGAAGCATGAACAAGAAAAAAAAAAAAAAAAAAAAAAAAAATTAAATACAGAACAAATAGAATTATAATTAATATGTTATTTTACTCATATATGTTTTTGTTTCAAGGAAATAATTAATACCATACCTAAATTTGATACCGAATATTTAATGTTTTATATTTAAACAAAAAAAAAAATAAATAATAAAATAAATATAAAAAACATTCACATTATCTTTTGATTTATATATTAATTTAATAATAATAATAATAATGTTATAATTATTATTATTATTATTATTATTCGTTTTTGTTTAGTTATTTTGTTTGGTTTTCAATTTTGTTAGACTTCTTTTTGTTTTATATGTTTTTGTTTTATTTTTTCGTAATTTTATGTGTATTATAGCAATGTATATATATATATATATATATATATATATATATATACACATGCAAAAATTTTTAATTTTTCGTATATGAATAAATTGTTTATATATTATATATTTTTTCATTTTTTTATTAATTAACATGTTTTGTTTTTTTTCATTTTAAATTGCATAATAATTAAAAAGTTTGAATTTACTCAAGTATATATATATATATATATATATAATATACAATTTTTTATGACTTTTTTATTTTATTTTATTTTTTTTTTTTTTTTTTTTCTATTTATTTTTATTTAATTCATTATTTTTTAACTTTTATTTTATTCTATTTTTTCATTTTCTTTATTTATTGGTTATACCTATTTATTTTTATTAGTTTCCCTTATTAATTCTAATATAATTTATATTTTGTCATTTATTATGTTTACACATTTTACTAACAATTTAGAAATTATAATGAAATTTAATTAATTTATAACTAAAAAATAGATAATTATATATATATATTATACATATATATAATATTTTCTAAACATTTAGAACTTTTTTATAAACATAATTCCTAACATTTTAATATATATATATATATATATATATATATATATATATATATATATAATTTAATTCCTAAACATTTAAAACTTTTTTTAGAAACCTAATTCCTAACATTTTAATATATATATATATATATATATATATATATATAATTTAATTCCTAAACATTTAAAACTTTTTTTAGAAACCTAATTCATAACATCTTATAATATATATAATTTGTTTCCTAAACTTTTATTTTATATATTATATATATATTATATATATATTATATATATATATATATATATATATATATATATTTTAATTCCTATATTATTATATATATATAACATTTAAATTCGTAAACTTCTATTATATATATATATATAACATTTTAATTCGTAAACTATTATTATATATATAAAACATTTTAATTCATAAACTATTATTATATATATATAACATTTTATTTCGTAAACCATTATTATATATATAAAACATTTTAATTCGTAAACTATTATTATATATATATAACATTTTAATTCGTAAACCATTATTATATATATAAAACATTTTAATTCGTAAACTATTATTATATATATATAACCTTTTAATTCGTAAACTTTTTTTATATATATGTACCATTTTAATTCGTAAACTTTTTTTCATATATATGTACCCATTTTAAATCGTAAATTTTTTTCATATATATGTAACATTTGAATTCGTGAACTTTTATTATATATATGTAACATTTGAATTCGTGAACTTTTATTATATATATGTAACATTTGAATTCGTGAACTTTTATTATATATTTTATATACATATTATATTTTCCAAAGTTCTTTTATATATATTATATATATTTTTTATTCCCCAAACTTTTCTTACATATATATAATATATAATATATTTTTTTTTCCTACTATTATTATAATATAATAATACATCTATATATATATATATATATATATATATATATACATATTTTATATCCTAAATTTTTATTATATATATATATTAATATTATATATAAATATTAAAATTTTTTTATATAATAAGAATTTTATTAGTGTTTATTCTTTTCTTGTTCTTTTACAATTTTTTTTTATTTTATTTTTTTTTTTTAAAATACTTAAAAGTAAAATATATATATATAATATACATAAATGAATATAATATATATATATAATTATATATATATATTATAATATTATACATGAATATTATAATTATATTTATTATTCATATAATTATTTTATATACATATATATAATATATATATATATATATATATATATATATACATATATATTATTTATATTTATAAAAGGTTGTATATATTATTATTATATATATTTTTTAATTAACTTTAGTTAAATAAGAGATAATTGATTAAATAGTATTATAGACTTTTTTGAATTATATAAGTATTTTTTTCTTATGAACAGCACTTTAATATAAAGTAAAATTACTAGAATTTAATAAAAATTTCTATATAATGTTTTAGTAATTTTTTTTTCCATAATTATAGCTCAAATATTATTAACAGAAATCCTAAGGATATAGTTATTAGCATATTTCTTCAAATAATATGGACTAGGATAGTTTACTATAAAAAATTATCCAAATAAGAAAAAACCTTGTATTACTATATAATTTAATATATATTAAATCAATTAATAATAGTAATACTATATGTATAAATAACAAACATTGTTATTATAAGGTAATAATATATATATATATATATAGTATTAGTAATAAAATAAGAATGGAAAGATTCGTTGAAAAGAATTTTTTAGTTTATTTTTTATTAAAAAAAAAAAAAAAAAAATTTAGATTTGTATAAATACGTTATTTTTGTATTATGAATATATATATGTTTTTATTAATAATATAATAATTATATGATTATATATAATTATTATATTATAAATTATATAATTAAAAAAAAAAAAATATGATATATATATATTTATATCATAAATATGATGATCTATTTATAATATTTTGTAAATATATATATATATGAAATAATATATATATATATATTTAAATTTCTAATTAAAAAACAAAAAAGAAACATAATTTTCGCATTTGTTAACATAAAAATATTGTATTGTAATAAAAAAAAAATTTGTAAATATAATTAGGAACCTTTTAGAAATAATGAGAAACACACTTTTAAAATATATAGATTTTTTATAATAATATATATTTTACATATATTTATATATAGATATATAGATAATATATATAAAAAAAAAATTTTAGATTTACATATAAAAATTTACAACTCAGAAAAACAATTAAAAACCCCTTATTTTGTTATTTGTTAATAGTCATTTTTGTATTACCATAAAAGAAGAACAATTCATAAATAAACTTATACGTCAATAATTAAAACCACATTTGGAATATATTAGATTAAAACACATAAAAATATTTTTATATATGTATATAATATATAATCAATACTTATAATAGTATATCATATATAACACTATATATTTAAGTGGTTTTAATGTGATACAAGTTAATAATAGTTTTTTTTATAATTATATTAATATATATATAAAATACATATATATATAATATAATAAAAAAAAAAATATTATTAAATAAACATGTTCATTTATTATTTTAAAATATTTTCATTTATTATTCTATTTTACATATATTTGTTAGCTAACAATGTAAGTACAAATTTTAAAAAATAAAAAATACAATAAAAATTAAGAAATTTACTACATTATGTATATAAATAAATATATATATATATATATATATATATATATGTGTTATATATTTGTTCATTATATTAGATTGTGTGATATATACATATATAAAGAGAAATAATATATATATATATATTTTTTTTTTTTTGTCCAATTTGTCTTTTCGTCTTTTTTATAATATTTTTTCTTTTATTAATTTTTAGAATGACTTACGAAAAAATGATTGCAATTATTATTCGATTAATTTTTCCTTAAATATTAAATGTAACAGATTATTGTTTCAAGTCGAAAAACAGGAACCTAATTATGATGATATAGATGAGGTTGCCTTATTTTCTGGTGTAGATGATGGACGTTATAATAAAAAAAAAGAAATTAAAAATAGAAGCCCAAGAGAAAGAAAAATTAAAATTGAACGTGAAAGAGAATTAATGAAAGAAGGTGAAAATCAATTATGCTTATGTTGTGGAAGCTCTTATACTTTAAAAAGATGTATGAAGAGAATATTTAAGCCAATTATTAAATTTATAGGTAAATGTATATCATTAATTATATCTAGTGCAGGTTTAGTTGTACATGCTGTCCTATCAGGTTTATGGGCTCTACTCAAATGGATGTATAAATTTAAAATAGTACAAGTCGTAAAAACTTATGTATGTCGTCTAATAAAATATTAAAAATAAACCAAAAGAACAAAAAAAAAAAAAACAAAAAATAATATAAAACAATATGTAAATATATAAATATACTTATAAATAGGAATGTAAAAATCAGGGTTCCAAATATAAAATCCTTATATAATATATATAATCAACAATGTAAATTAATAATGTACAACAAAAATCATTAATATATTTAATCAAAATAGGTATATTTACTCATTAATTTTTTGTTTTGTAATTAACATAAATATACACATAATAGGCGTCTAATTAATCAAAAATTGTTACATTTAAATATTTATTATAAATTAGGTTGTTTTAAAAATTAGGAATAAATATATGTAAATAAATGAAAATATATGAAAATATTTTAAATTTATATTTTTTCTTTTTTTTTTTTTGGTTATTTTTTTTTTTTTTATAATTATTGGTTCCAATATATTATAGAACCTAATAAAAAAAAAAAAAAAAAAAAAAAAAAAGAATCTAGTTTTACCATATATATATATATATATATATATATATATATATATATATATATAAGTATACACATATATATCTATTTATATGTTTATGTATATGTCTTTGTGTTTAAAATCTTTGTGAATCCATATATTTAATTAATATATACAATTTTATTATGTCAATATATACATATATTCATTGATTTTTTTTTTTTTTTTTTAACACATGTTAAAAATGTAATTTCTTATTTTTTTTTTTTTTTAATTAAATGATTTAATTTAAGCTTTAATGAGAAAAAGATAAAAAAAAAAACAAAAAAAAAGGCACATTTTTTATTATTATTATTTTATTTTATTTTTTTTTTTTTTTTTGTGTTTTCTTGTAATAATGGCGACATTTATTACATTTTTGTTTTTTTTATAATTTTTTTTTTTTTTTTTTACATAATATAATCTACATATCCGGATAGTTAATATTTACGTACAATGTTTATTCATATATATATATATATGTGTACAATTTTTTAAGAAAAAAAAAAAATAAATAAATAAAATTACAAAAATGAAAATCAATAAAATATATACATGTGTTTTTTTAAAAAAAACTTTATATTTTAAAAATTTAGTTAATAAATTTTATACAACCATGCACTTAAAAAGAAAAATAAATTTATAGAAATTTTATTATGGAAATGCAACTTTAACTTTTTTTTATATAACAAATATTTACATATTTACATATATATATTTATATATATGTAAATTTATATTTAATAATAACTTATCCATAAAATTATTCATTAAAAAATCAAAAGAATCTAAACATCTATATAAGAGATATCTAAAACTTTTTACGATAATATTTTGATGAAATATTTGGATCATTTTTTTTATGAAATCCATAACTATAACATTATTGGAGAATCGTTATAATATATTTAAATTAACAGTTCAAATTAACATAAATTAATATATATATATATATATATATATATTCATGTGATTAATAAGAAATAACATATTTTTCGTTATTTCCTAATCCTTTTAGTATTAATAAAATAGACTATAACGATATTAAAAAAAAAAAAAAAAATATAAAATAAAAAAAAAAAAAATATAAAATAAAAAAAAAAAAAATTTCAAAATATATGACATAAAAAATTAAAACATTAAAAGAAATATAAATAATGATTAAAAGTATACATATATATATATATATATATATATATATATATATATATTATATATGTGTAATATATAATTTTTATATTTTCTTTTCTAAGATTAATATATCGATTTTATTATTTTTTCCTTTCAACATTAATTTTCCTCTGGATTTTCACTAAATTGTATTGATTTCATTAATGCACTTTCTATAATTTTCATGCCATCCACTTTATAATGTATAAAATCAATACCACTAATACCAGATATCTCTAGCATTAAATTCCCTAATATTAACATAGCTTCAGCCCTTTTTAATCTAATTTTCTTACGTACTGCTTTATCTCGTAGAACCCGCTTAGCTACATCTTTAACTGTTGATTCTATATCCCACAACATTAATCTTAAAGCATCACATATTATATCTCCTAATTTCATACTAAGCTCCTCACCTTCTAAACCAGAAAGTAAGTTAAAACCTTGAAGAATTTTATTAAATGCTAGCTTTCCCATATATATATTCTCTGCACACCTTAAATAGGCTTGCATATGTCCTCTCACTGCTTTTAAACCTAAAATACTATTCATTTTTTTTATATATCTACTAGATATATTTTTATATACCCATCCTACGGAATATAAAATAGATTCGGAAAAGGACGAATCTAGTAATCCTTTAATTTCTTTTCTCATATTATCAACCCAATTTTCATCCCCATCAACATACGGTTGTAATCTCTCTTTTAATAAAACAGCTAATTCAACTTCTCTTTTAATTTGATCGTTCACTAAGACATTTTGTATTAAATCTTTGGAATTATCTAATTTATCAGCAGATATTTTGTTTTCATATAATATTTGAACAAAGGTTGTTATTTTTAAAATACCAATATATTTATTAAGTTTTTCTGAACTATATATCATCGTAAAAAAGGTAGCTGCATCAATAAAAAACATATTTTCTGTAGCTTTCATTCCACCTTCATCATACATTTTTCTTCGGTTTTCATCACTTAATACTTGATAAGCTTCATTTATTTTTTGAAATTTCTCATTTGCTTCAGGATCATTTATATTTTTATCTGGATGATACTGTAAGGCTAATTTACGATAACTATGTTTAATTTCATCGAAACTTGCATCCGGTTCCACATTTAATAAATCATAATATGTCCTATCAACACATGTATCAGAATTATCATCGCTAATAGAAGTATTATCATCAGAATTGGACAACATATTTACTTTTATCAATACCTTTTTTTTATTAAATCCATCTTTACAAACGGAATTAACTTCTTCTTCTAAAGTATATTTATTTCTAGAAAATACGTTTTTAAAATTCTTACTTCCACGTGAATTTGCCACGTTTTCAAAATTTTTGAAAATGTTTTTTTTTTTTTTTTTTTTTTTTTTACCAATATTTTTAGAATTCTCTGGTTCATCTGAAGAATCATATCTTATTATATCCATAATTTCTAATACATCATTGTTTTTTTTGAAGTTGTTTCGTTTATCGTCTTTTTCGGTATGCTTTTCTTTCTGGGAATGCTTTTCTCTGTTGGGATGATTTAATTTTTCGGAATGATTTACTTTTTCGGAATGATTTACTTTTTCGGAATGATTTACTTTTTCGGAATGATTTACTTTTTCGGAATGATTTACTTTTTCGGAATGATTTACTTTTTCGGAATGATTTAATTTTTCGGAATGATTTAATTTTTCGGAATGATTTAATTTTTCGGAATGATTTACTTTTTCGGAATGATTTACTTTTTCGGAATAATTTACTTTTTTTGTTTGCTCCTCCTTTTCAGTCCACTTTTTCTTTTTTAATTTTTCTTTTTCATAATCTTGTAACATTTCATCATCTCCTATTTTTTTATTATTTTTTAAATATTCAACATTTTCACCTTCTTCTATATTATTCGATTTGCCTACAATTTGTGATTCTACTAAATTTTTGCGTTTACCCATTTTATTATTATAGTTTACATTTTCTTCAGTTTCATAGGATGAATCGGATTTGTTTTCATCAATATAACATGAAGTCGTGAGACTGTCTTCATAATTAAAGCACATAGGATTCTCAAATTTTCCAAAAGAATTATATAATTTTTTATTATCAATAGAAGATGAAGTATTAAAAGGTATATTTTTACCATTATTTTTATATTCATTATTATATAATCCTTTTTTCATGTTGGATCCCTTTTTGTTTTTAATTATATCCAAATCGGAATGAATAATTTCCTTACAAATGTTTTCCACATAATTATATAAAGCTTTCCAACCTGTTCTACACAAAACGGTTAATCTTCTATATTCCTCTAAATTTAAATTCTCTTGTTTGTACCATTCATAAAACATTTTATTTAATTTTTCCTCAAGATCCTTAGAACCTTTATATATAAGGTCATTATAATTATTCCATTTTTTTCTTGGAAAATATTCATCAGTATATTTGTTTTCCATTTTAAACTTATTATTATATTTATATAATCGACCTTTTAACAAATAATATTTTTCTTTTTCATTCTCCATAAATTCTAACCATAAAATTTCCATAGTCTTAATAATATCTTCTCCATTTTTTCCTATATTATGAATTTTTGTATCTAAAATATCATCTTTCTTATTATTATTATTATTATTATAAACAGAATAGCTTTTTACATACGCCATTACATCATTTTCATTCGACACTTTATATTTTTCTAAATCATTAATCAGTTTCTCATTAAATTTAAAAATACAATTCACATTATTATCACATATATCTTCAGATTTGGTTAATTTCTTTTCATTCGGTAATGAAAATACTTTATTTTTTAATACAGGTTCTTTAATAGTATCATTCGAATTTTTGGATCTAACACTTTCACACAATGATCTTAAATATATAGAATCGAGCGGTACTATACATGCTAATGTTGGATCATATGTGCAAACATTCTATATTAAAAAAAAAATAAAATAAATGAAATAAATAAAATATATAATGTGAAATTATATAATATGATATGATATGATATAATATGATATAATATAATATAATACAAAATGAAAAACGTTAACAAAATATATATCATAAATAAAAAAACACTTATATACATAATAATAAATTAACATAACACTTTTATTTTGTTCTTTCTTTTTTTTTCTTTTTTTTGTTTGACTTACGAATATAGATATGGTTAAAAAGATCCATAATACTGTTATCAAAATAAAGGGTAGACAAATGATCAATTTTAAAAAATTTCCATACTTATTATTCAAATTATATATTTTATGTGAGGCATATTTGTTTTTATTTTCATCATCATTAGTTAAAATATATTTGGGTAAAAAGTATTTAAATTTCTTAAAATATTTCATATTTCATTATTATTATTACTATTATTACTATTATTACTATTAGTGTAAATGATTTATTAATACATATAAAACAATAAAATATATATTAGAAAAAATAATAAACAGTAAAAAAAGCATTAGATACCCTATATATCAAAATCTTATTTGTTTTATTAAGGGGACTATATACTTTTTTTATAAACATATACATATATATAATATGTTAACTATATTCCATTATGTAGGAAAATAATTAATGTATAAATAAAAAACACAATTTACTAAATATTGTGAAATATATTAATTATTGAATACATTCATCATGTTACTATAAAAAAAAAATATATATAAATTTTAATTAATAAAAATGAATTCATTTATACAAAAAAAAAAAAGAAAAAAAAAAAAAGAAAAAGAAAAAATAAAAATAAAATATTGTTATTTAACACAAAAAAAGAAAAAAAAAAAAAAAAAAAAAGGAAAAAAAGATAGACAAACATTATATATATCAAAAATATTACATGTACAACATAAAAATACACTTATTATTTTATGTAATATATAACAACATAAACTTTTCCTTTTTCTCTTTTTTTATAAATCATTTAAATCTTATATTTTAATTCTTAATTCCATCTACATTTTTTATTTTCTTTATACATTATTTTATTTTATATAATAAATATATATCATAAAAAAAAATAAAAAAATCATAATATATTTTTAAGAATTTTAAAAATATCTTAATATATTAGAATGAACCTTAAAAACATTATGATGATGGTAACAAAATTGTGGTCTCATATATTATTAATGCTTTACATATTATATATATATATATATAATATATAAAATAATATTATATAAATTATATGATATTTTTTTTCAAGTTTCTATAAAACATTATATAAACATGTAATTTATTAAAAAATATTAAACACTTTTTTATAATATATAAAAAAAAAAAAAAAAAAAAAAAGGGAAAAAAAATATTTATAGAAATTATATAAATTTAATATTCAATATAATTATTAATTTTATTAATTAATTAATGATTTATAGAAATTAATTTAATTTTTTTTTTATATATATATTATATTATCCTTATTATATGTTCTATTATTAAAAAATATATTATATATATAATATATATCAACATTTATATTATGCTCATTATATATTATATTATATATATATATATATTACTTTTTTTTTTAAAATAATCTCAAGTTTAATTCTATAATTTTTTATATGTTTATTTATTTTAAATTGTTGTTATTATTTATTAAATAATTAAGACTTTTTTTTTTTTTTTTTTTTTTATGATATTTTTTAACTGTCAAAATATTTTAATATATAAATATATTATATATTTTTTTTTTTTATATAATAAATAAATATATTTATAAGTAATTTTCTTTTTTTTTTTCAAGAAATATGACATGATTAAAATTGTTAAAAAGAAGTACATTCTTTTATTTCTTAAGAATACGTTATTTTAAAGTAAAAAAGAAAAAAAAAAAAAAAAAAAAAAAAAAAAAAAAAAAAATTTATAATTCCAATATATATATATATATATATATATATATTTATTTATCATATTCATTATAAATATATTTCTGAAAAATATATGTATTCCGTACAGCATTAATATTTCTGGTATATTTATTATATATATATATGCAATTTTTTTTTTTTTAATTTTTAAAAAATATTTATATATGAAAAATTCAAATAATATTTATAATTATATAAATGTTCTTACTATAATATTATAAAACTTAAAACGAAAAGAATAATAAAAATATTTATTTCGTCATAATCCAATGAGCAAATATAGTAACACTACACTTCAACTACATTTTTTAATTACATTTTATTTAAAATATTATATAATAGTGTAAAAGAATTGAAAAATATTAATTATCATATGAACACCATTTTCAATAAATAATTATATAAAAGATTATATATATTTATAAAATATGTATATAATAATATATTAATTCGTCTTAAAACATTCACATGTGAAGTAATATGAATTCCTTTATTTTAAAAATATTATATGGACACCAAAAAAATATAATTTAAATATTTTTAATATTCATAGGGATATAGTCCGTATTTTTTTATAAATATGTCATAAATTTTTTTCATTTTTACATTAAATTTAATATATATATATATATATATATATATAATATTTATATAACACACATATATATTTATTTACAAAAAAAATGAACCATCATTTTGACATGTTCTGTAGTGTTTTTTTTAATATTAAATTTATTATTTTATATATGTTTTAATATTCTCATGTAATCTCTATTTATTATATACATATTTAATTTTTAAATCTTAAAAAAATAACTCATTAAGTTATTTTCGAAATATAAGTTTTTTTTAATTTTTTTTTTTTTTATGAAAAATATTTTATATAAAATATTAAAAATTAAAAATTAAACATCGTTTATATGAAAAAAAAAAAAAAAAAAAAAAAAAAAGCTTATTTGCATAACAAGCAAAATAAGCTAAATTTTTATCTTCTAATATATATACATATATATATATATATATATTATATAATATAAATTTTAATAAAACACAAATAATTAATATTACATATATCGTATGAATAATATACAGTTTCTTACAGAAATCTATATATTAATTAAAAAACATAAACTCTGTAAAAAACATTTATAATTAAAAATAAAATATTGAAAATAAAATTATATATGGAAAAATATAAATATTAATATATATAAATTTTAAAATTTTAAAATTTTGTAAAAAGATACATATATATATATATATATATATATATATGTATATATTTATTTATTTATTTATTTATTTATTTATATATATTTACATAATATATACATTTTTATATTTTTTATCGATTAATTTTATTGTTCGCTCCAATCATTTCACTCTTCTGCAATTTTTTATTTTGATTTTTGCGTTCTACTTTTTTTCGGTACTTTATTATTTTTATCAACTTTAGTTGTTTTCTCGGTTTTATTTGTTACCTGTACATTACCTTTTTTCTCAGCTTTGTTTGTTACTTCTATTACATTATTATTTTTTTCTTTACTAAATTTTTCTTTCATTTGTTGTAAATAATGTTTTAAATTCTTAAAGATATCAAATACAAATGAATAAAACGGTCTCTCCTTATTTTTATTTATAGTTTTGTCAACTTTTGATAATAAGTAAGTTGAAGAAGCTATTGTTACACATGATGAAAATAAAGAAAATGTAAAGAACCCAACTACATATGATGCAAATGCTGCAACGGCAGATATGAATGGTGCAGCAAATACTTTATATTTTTTTACGAAGTTTTTAACTTTACTAAAAAAATCTTGATTTTGTTTTAAAACATTAGTAACATCATTTTTTGATTCTAAAGCTTTAGATACTTCTTTATCAACTTCTTTATCAATTTTTTGAACATATTTCATTACTTCGTCTACGTGTTTTTTAAGACCACTAACACCTTCTTCAACTTTTTTTTCTAATTTTTTCTTTTTCTCTTTAACCTTTTCAATGCGTTTCTCTTTTTGGACTATTAAATCTATAACTTCATCTTTGTCTTCACCTATATCTTCATCTATATCTTCATCTATATCTTCATCTATATCTTCAACTTTATCTTCTTCTATATCTTCTTCTACATCTTCTTCTATATCTTCATCTATATCTTCATCTTTCATTTCAACTTCTACTATTTCATCTTTTGGTTCCTTATCCTTAATATCAAACCTTACTTTCTTTTTTGTTATTTTTTTCTTTGGTTCTTCTTTAACCTCTTCTTTTAATAATACTTCTTCCAATTTAGGTCTTTGAGCTTTTTTTCTTGTTTTCATTTGTTCTTCATCCATGCCTAATGCACTAGATAAAACATCTTTTAAGGATTCAACTCTTTCTCCAAGTTTTGCTGTTACATCTTCTAAACTTTCCTTATCCATATCCCCTAATTCCATATCTCCCTTTAACATGTCTAATATACTTCCTTTTAAATCATCTACTTCTTCTAAATCATCTTCTTCCAAACCTTTTATATGCGCATCACCACTTATTATATGTTCTACCTCTTCTTTTAATTCGTGTACTTCTTCTAATTTTTTTTCTTCTTCAACTTCTAATGAAGATACTTCTTTTAATATATCTGCTTCAAGATCTTTTATTTCTTCAGCTTCTTCTTCGAATTTTTCAAAATGATCTTTTTCTATTTCTTTTTTCTCTTCTAAAATATCTGTTTCAATAGTTTTTAATTCTTTATAATCTTCTAAAATTTCACTTTCAAGTTCTTTGATTTCTTTTACTTCTTTTAATATATCTTCTTCAAGATCTTTTAAATCAGATACTTTTTCGATCTTGTCTTCTTCGACATCTTTTAATTCTACAACTTCATCCAACGTCGTCGTTATATCATGTTCCTCTTCAATAACTTTTTCTAATGTATCATCTTTTGCATCTATTATTTCTTTAGAATCTTCTGATAATGCTTTCTCTAATTCTTTTAATTTTTCCATATCTTTTATTAAATCTGCTTCTACTTCATTTAACTCTTGAGTTTCTTCAATAAGTTTGCTAGTAATGTCATTTATTTCAACAGCATCCTTCATTAACTCCTCTTCCATATTTTTCAATTCTAAAACTTTCTCAACACTTTCATCCATATCATTGTCTTGAACTTCTTCAACAACTAGTGAAACATCTTTTTCTTTATCTTTAATAGATTCAGTTTCTTCTTTAGAATCTGAAGATATTTCTATGGATTCTTCTACTGCATCTATCATCTTGTCTGTTAAATCTTCTTTTTCTTCCTCTAATACATCTACAATATTTTCTTCCATTTCTTCAATAATACTAACAGTTTCTTTTTCTACCTCTTTTTGAACCGGTTCATCCTTAATTTCTTCTACAGTAATTACATCACTTTCACTTTTAAATACATCTTCCAAATTAAAAAACATTTCTTTCAACCCTCCTGCCTCATTTAATATTCCTAAAAATTGATCTTTCATAGCAGGAACATCAACATCCACATATACATTTTGTTCTACATGTTCAGTTACAGTTTCTTGAACACCTTCAGTACTTGAAATATTTTCTAATTTATTTAATAAACCTTCTTTCATATTTTCTATATTATCTAAAATCGAACTAACCACATTTTCATTCAAATCAACCTTTTCTTCTGATTGGATTACTATACTGGTTTCTATACTTCGAAACATACCTGTTAATAAATTTTCTTGTATTCCTTTTACATTATCAAATATTTCACTAAAAAATGCTTTATCCATTTCATTGTTTTCTAAACTTTCTCCGCTAATTTCTACTGTTTCCTCTACTTTATCTAATACAGTATTAAATACAGTTTCGTTTAATTTCTCTAAATTCTCTGCAACATTTTCATTACTTTCTACTGCATTTTCTTCTAAATTTTCAAATATTTCCGTAATTGTACTTGCGCTCTCTTCTTCTGCCTGTTCCACAGTTTCTATTAAAGTGGTAGCGACCTCTTCTTTTACTTCTTCAATTACATCTATTACTTCTTTCTTTTCCTCTTCACTTTGGGTATTTTCTAAAGCGGCACTTAATACATTTTCGTGGAGTTCTTCTAATTTTTCCTCTATAGTATCATTAGTAATAGTATTTTCTTGTATCTCCTCTAATATGTTACTAAAAGTAGTTACACTTTCAGCTGTAGTTTCTTCTACGTTTTCTAGTATTGTGGTGACTACATTTTCTTTTACTTCTTCTATCTCATTTAATATACTGTCCTTTATTTCCTCAGTTTCGATACCACCTAATAAATTACTTAAAAGATTGTCTGATAAATTTGTTGCAACGTTTTCAGCAACACTTTCTTCAACAGTTGGAGCTACGATTTCTTCAACACTTGGAGCTACAATTTCTTCAACTGTTGGAGCTACGATTTCTTCAACTGTTGGAGCTACGATTTCTTCAACACTTGGAGCTACGATTTCTTCAACACTTGGAGCTACGATTTCTTCAACACTTGGAGCTACGATTTCTTCAACACTTGGAGCTACGATTTCTTCAACACTTGGAGCTACGATTTCTTCAACACTTGGAGCTACGATTTCTTCAACACTTGGAGCTACGATTTCTTCAACACTTGGAGCTACGATTTCTTCAACATTTTCAGCTACACTTTCTTCAACATTTTCAGCTACACTTTCTTCAACAGTTGGAACTACAATTTCTTCAACACTTGGAGCTACACTTTCTTCAACACTTGGAGCTACAATTTCTTCAACAGTTGGAGCTACACTTTCTTCAACAGTTGGAGCTACGATTTCTTCAACACTTGGAGCTACGATTTCTTCAACACTTGGAGCTACGATTTCTTCAACATTTTCAGCTACACTTTCTTCAACAGTTGGAACTACAATTTCTTCAACACTTGGAGCTACACTTTCTTCAACACTTGGAGCTACAATTTCTTCAACAGTTGGAGCTACACTTTCTTCAACAGTTGGAGCTACGATTTCTTCAACATTTTCAGCTACACTTTCTTCAACATTTTCAGCTACACTTTCTTCAACATTTTCAGCTACACTTTCTTCAACATTTTCAGCTACACTTTCTTCAACATTTTCAGCTACACTTTCTTCAACATTTTCAGCTACACTTTCTTCAACATTTTCTTCTACACTTTCTTCAACACTTGGAGCCACACTTTCTACAACACTTGGAGCTACAATTTCTTCAACAGTTGGAGCTACGATTTCTTCAACAGTTGGAGCTACATTTTCTTCAATACTTGAATCTATACTTTCATCAACACTTGAAGCTATACTTTCTTCAACACTTGAGGCTACACTTTCGTCGTCATTTTCTTCTACATTTTCTTCTACATTTTCTTCTACACTTTCTTCGTCATTTTCTTCTACACTTTCTTCAACTTTTTCTTCAACATTGTGTTGTTGTTCTTGTTGAACACTTTTTACTAAACTATTAAAAATATCGTCATTAACTTGACTTTCCTCCAAAATATTTTCTTTTACTTCTCCATTAACATCTACACTATTTAATAATTCATTAAAAAGTTCATCACTGACTTGTACATTTTCTGATACACTTTCTTGTTTTTCTGAATTTTGTCCAATATTATTTAATAAATTGTCAATAATATTTTCTTTTGGTTCTTCTATATTACTTAATAAGATATTTTCCTTTATATCTTCGGCTTCTTCTAAATTTTTATTATCATCTACACTTTCAGTTAATGTATTTCCTTCTTCTAATAAGTCAAGAATTTTTTCCTTTACTTCTTCACTAGCTAATTCACCATTTACTTGAGATTCTCCTAAACTTCTGTTAAATAGTTTATTCAATTTCTTATCTACATACGTATTTTTTTTCCAACTCTTGTTTATATCAGACTAAAAAGATAATATAAAAAAAAAAAAAATTAATAAATAAATAAAAATAAATATATATATATATATATATATATATATATTATACATACTATATAGTTGATTTTTTTTTTTTTTTTTTTTTTTTTTATTTATATTTATTATTTAGTTTTTTATCTTACGTTATTAGCATATTGTACAGCCCATATTAAAATGGTGCATGTCAAAATTTTGATCAAAAAAAAGTACTTATTTATTTTTTCTCTCATATGACATTTTTTTATCGGATTCATATTTGTTCTATTAAATATGGTAGTTATTTGTTCATTATTATTTTCATTATATGTTTTATTATTTGATTTGTAATTACTATTTGTCATTTTCTAACTTTTTAAAATATTTATAAATATACAATTTAAAGAAAAAAAAGAAATAAAACAATAAAAATAAATAAATAAAAAATAACAAGACAAATTGTAAAATAATAATATCTTCGGAATAAAAATGTTATAAAAATAAAATAAAAAATTATTTATTTTAACACATTTAATTAACATTTACTTGTTAAGAATAATTCTTTAATATTCTTTAAAAATATAATAACAAAAAGGAGTAAAAAAATATCATTTAAATATATATATATATATATATATATATAATACATATAAGTACAAATATTTTAATACTACTAAATATATATACGGTTTTATAATATCATACCATCACATATATTATTTCTATATATATATAATTCTTATTTATATAAAACTACACCATTTTCGTTAGGTGAATATATTTTATATATATTTGTTATTTTCAAAAAAAAAAAAAAAAAAAAAAAATATATAATGATAACACAACTTCAATGAAAATGAAGTTAGTAGTAAATATTATACACTTCTTTTTCTTTTATATATCCAATTATTAAAATGGAAAAAAAAAAAAAAAAATTCTAAAAAAATATATATTACAAAAATATATTAAAGATATATAAATTCAATGTTTAAAAAAAAAAAAAAAAAATTAAAACTATAAAATAAAAAAAATAATAAAAAGGTTATTTGTTCTATAATTAAAAAATAGATACATAAAAAACTTTCTAACTATATATATATTATATATATATATATATATATTTCGTTTTCATATAATAATATTATAAATAAATATATATATTATTATATTTCTATATTATGCTTTTTTTTTGTTCACAATTAGAACCATTTATTTATAATTTTTTTTTTTTTTTTTTTTTTTTTCAAGGTAACTATACATATATATATATTATATATAATAAATTATTACATAAAAATTAGGTTACAAAAAAAATATATACTTATTATATTTTTATTATTTTATTTAAATTAATTATTTACATGTTATATATATAAATAAATATATATATATATATAATATATAATATAATTAATTAAATGTATGTATAATATATAATATTATTTTCATATATAATGTTTATATATAGATATAATAATATTATTTATTTTGTATATTTTTATATTTGTAATAATAAATATATAATAAAATATTATATATTACATATAAAATCTCTTCTCTATAACCAAAATAAAAAAAAAATGAAAAGAAAAAAACTAAAAAAAGAGAACCAACTACCTATATTTTATTATATATATATAATAATATACTAAATAATAATATATTATATTATTTATAAAAGTATAATAATTTGTTCTTTATGAAATAACGAGAAATATATTTTTGTTCTTTAAAATAATACAGATAAAAATATAAAATATTTGTATTATATATATTATATATATAATAACTATATATGTATTATTAATAGATACTAAACAAATTTTAGATAAATATGGAGATAAAAGCGATTTTATAAATATACATACAAATAATATATATTTATTTATAATTATATATATATATTATTTATTAAAAAATAATGTTATTTTAAAACTTTATAAAAAAAAAAAAAAAAATAAATATAGTTGAATGATTTTTTTATAATTTTTTATTTCGCATTATATTATTATATATACATAAAATTTACTCGAAATTATTTACATTTTATATATCCATGTATATTTAATATGAACTACGTATATAATATTTGTATGAAAAAAAAAAAAAAAAGGATTTTAAAACAAAAATATAAAATCGTATTAAATAAATAAAAACGTATTATTATTATTATTATTATATATATATATATATATAATAATATATCTTTTTTATTTTTACATATAGCTCTTTTTTTTTTTCTTTTTTTTTTATTCGGTTATAAAAGAACTAAATGCTCTTTAGCACTGATATATATATATATATATATATATATATAATATATTTATAAATTAATATATTATTATTAGATATTGTTATTATATAAAGACCTTGAAAAAAAAAAATTGGTTCAAAGTATTTATAAATATTACTTTTATTTTTATATATATATTTTTTTTTTATTATTACATGCAAAGTTTTTTTTTTTTCATTGGGGGCTTTTTTTTTTTCTTTTTTTGATTTTATATACCTTTTAAAATTATTATATATATTTATAAATATATAATAATATATATTTTAGAATAAAAATAATTAAGAATTTAATTCAATTATTTTAATAAAAATATATATATATATATAAAAGAGTTTTCATATTAATCGCTTGCATGTATTTAAAATTTTTACAACACCATGATAAATTCTAGTTTTAAAAAAAAATAAATAATATATATATTTTTAATACCTAATTTTATTTTATTAAAAAAAAATCTCAGAATTCTTATATAGTAATAATATATCTATTTCTATATATAAATAATATATATATTATATTTATTTTAAAAAAAAAAAATTCCATAGATATGTATATTCTTTAATTATATACTATTCAATAGTATTTTTATTTCGGTTTTGAATTATATATATAAAGTGATGATATATATTATAAATTGTAATATAATATTTTTTTTTATGTGTTGAATATTCAGTGTAATTATCAAATGGCATTATAACAATAAAAAAAAAAAAAAAAAAAAGATATATATATATATATATATATATATATAATGAAAATTTAATAACACATTTAGTATTTAAAGAAATATTTAATGCATAAGTATTTTCGGGAGATATAATATTTCATATTCCATATACACATATATATATATTATATATATATATATATTTATTTATTTATATATAAATAATGCTAGAGAATATTCGTATTTCCATATTTAAATATATGTAAACATTCACAAAATAAAAAAATATTACTATATCCTATTTTTTTTTATTATTTTTTCACATGATATAGTAATATATATATATTATATATATATTTATATATATTTGTATATTTATTAATTTATTTACCACTATTTGAAAAATAAAAAAATATTATAACATATATATATATATATATGTATAATATATATAATATATATATATTTATATATATATATATATTCAAAATATTCATTGTCAGTATTTAATTTTTAACAATTTAGGAATAGAAATATTCATCACAAAAGTTATATATATATATTTTTTCTGAACTTATTTTCATAAATAGTATATTTCTTAATATCTAATAAAAAATATATTTAACAGAATGATATATTGTTCTATTATGAAGAATTATTATTTAGGATTAGTTTTTTTTTTTTTTAATGTGATAATATTTATATAAAAGGCCCATAAAATGTTTATCCTAATATTTATCTTCCCTATTAAGAATAATAAAAATAAATAAATATATATATATATATAATATACTATTCTTTCATTATCATTTTATTTTTGTGTTTGTGTTTGTGTTTTTCTTTTCTTTTTTTTTTTTTTTTGTACATGAACCTATACAAACATAAATTAAACATATATATAAAAAAATTACATCAAAAAAAAAAAAATAAATAAATGAAATGTTTTATATATATTCTATTATTTTTTTCTCATTTTGTTATTAAAATTTTTAAAAATAAAAGAAAATTATTTAATATGATTTTTATGTTATATAATATTTCATATATATATGTGTGTGTATATATATATGTTATAATTTTCAATTCCCCTCTTTTTATCACAAAATAAGACCTTTTATATTAGAATGCTATTATTTTTGTATGTTTAATTGTTATTAAAAAAAAAAAAAAATGAAAAATATGAATTTTGTTTTTTTAAGTTAATTATAAATAATCCATCATATATAATTATTAAATATAAAATGCTAAACCTCTTAATGGTTCAATGTAGAAATAAAAAATTCTTATTATAGGGAATATAAAGATTATATGTACGGATTGGTTATTAAAAATATAATAAAAAATATAAAACACCAATAAATACTTTATACAAAATAAATAAATATATATATATATATATATATATATATATATATTTATAATAATCATTTAATTAATGAAACTATATATTATGAAATAATATTTTTAAATCATAACAAAACAAAAAAAAAAAAAAAAAAAAAAAATAATAAAATAAAAATATAACAAAATGAAATGAAACAATAATAATGTCATCAAATAAGATAATAAAATTAATACTTAAAAAATCACGTCATATATATATATATATATATTTATATATGTATATTATTTATAAAAAGATTTGGCAAAAGTCGTTATAATGATAACATAATGCGCCTCTTTCAATTAGATTATTTTTTTTATTTTACGGAACAAAAAAAAAAAAAAAAAAAAAAACATATATACATTAAATTAATAATAATCTATGTGTAGCTTTATTTTTTGGACATTTCACTATTCACTTTTATTATTTTGTACATAATAAACATACATGATAATAATGGTAAAAATCCAAATAATATGGATGCTAACTGATATTTAAATTTGAATAGTAAAATTGCTGATACTGTTGTTAATATGGGCATTGAAAATATTTTTAAACCTTTAAAAAAACCTATAATTCTATTAAAAAAGGTTACACCACTTTTCACTGTATCTTTTTTCCCTTCCTTAAAATATGTTAATACTTGACGTATTTCTTTTTCAATATAATTACTTATCTTTTTAAAAAATTCTGTAACCTTAGAAATGAAATCATTCCTTTTACTTTCATAAATATTTTCAATCTTATCAACTATATTTTCTTTTACCTGTACACAGGATTTATTTAAAAGTTCACTATCTTCAATTAAATTTCGGCTTATTATATATTCATTAATTCTCTCAAGGTTCTTATTATCATTTGTACTAAATGTAGACTAAAAAAAGGAAAAACAAAATAACAAATATATTACATAAATAAATAAATAAATAAATAAATATATAAATATATATGTATGTATATATATATATATATATATATATATATATATATATATATATATATATATAATTGAATCCAAATGAAGTTCTCTTTTTCATTTGAGAAAACAATTATATAAAACATATTAATTTTTTTTTTTTTTTTTTTTTTTTTAACTAACATTAAAAAATGAATATTGGAATACGCAAATTATTAGACCAAACATAAAAGCTTTCTTTATGAACAGAAACAACTTATCTATAGCATTTGTACTTTTTTTCATATTCTTCATATTTACATCCAAAATATTTGACGGAACATTTTTATTGTATTCGTTACTTTTAATTCTATTAAGGTTATTTGGGTTAATGCAATAATTTTTTTTATTCATTTTATATACTTTTTATACTTTTTTTTTTTTCTTTTTTTTTATAGTTTTGGTTACTTTGGAAAACAAAATGAAATAAAGCGTAGAATATTTGGAAACAAAAAAAAAATTAAAAAATAAACTAATATTAATATATATATATATATATGTATATATTTATAAAAATATAACAAATAAATAAAATGATAATAATAATAATAATAATAATTAATTAATTAAAAAATAAATATAAAATAATGCATAAAACTATGGGAAAGATATATATATATATATATAATATATATATATTATGTATATAATAATAAATTTTATTTTTCTACAGATTTTTATGGGTGTGAATTATGAATATACATTTAACTAAAACAAGGAACTTACGAATATATAATATATTATTATCATTTTTTTCCTTTTTTTTTTTTTTTAAAGTTACAACTTGGGGTCATAAAATATAATTTATATTAATTCATAATATTATTTGTATACAGAACAAAACTGCTTTTTGTTCTTATTTTTTTCATACTTAAAAATCCTCAAAAAAAAAAAAAAAATTTATATTAATAAATATAAATATATATATATATATATATATATATATATATATATATATATATATAATATAAATTCACAGATATATAAATATATAATATATTATTTAAAAAAATTATTTATAATAACAAATTATTAAAAAAAAAAAAAAAAAAAAAATTTCTTTAATTTTTTATTTAGCTAAGCATGCTAACGATGACACTTCCACAAATAATAATACATATTAATATTATATTATATTATATATATATAATAATAAATGTAATATATATTATTTTTACTTTATAATAATAAATATTTTTTTTCTGACTTAATTTTTATTTCGTATTATTATTAAAAGGTATATTTTTTTTATATTATATAAATAATATGTTATACCTTCTTTTTTTTTTTTTTTTAAATGAAAATATTATATATATTATTTAATATATGCAATAGAAAAATTCTGTAAATATATATTTTATATAATAATAATAAAGAATTTATTGAAAAACACTGTATTTATTATATAATAGAAAAAATATATATATATTATATATATATATATTTTTTTTTTTTTTTTTTATTTATATATATTATGTAAAATAATGTAAAAATGGAATATGAATTTTTTCTCCTTCCCTCCTTTTTAGTATATTTATATAATAGATATGTATTAATATATATATATATATATATATATATATATATAACAAAATTTATATAATAAGATATTATAATGTTTTTTTTAATTTAATATATTAATACATATCTATTTATTTGAATTATTTAAATTTTTATAATAAATTGTTTTTCATTATTTTTTTTATACATTATAAATATATATGATAACAAAACATACAAAATTAAAAGATTGAAAATATAAATAAATATGAGTTGAGACCAAACATTCCAAAAAAAAAAAAAAAGAAAAAAAAAAA